>NW_021628222.1:415664-469407 GCF_900005855.1 Plasmodium gallinaceum | reverse complement strand
TGATAGATATTTTTGATTTTTTTTTATTTAATTTGTTTTACCTTTTTGTTTTTCTTTTTCCTACTTTTGTTAAGTAGATTCTTACATTTGGTTATTTTATTTTTATTTTTTTCATTAAAAAATAAAATAAACTTAAACTGTATATTATTTTATCATAACTGAATAAACAAATATATCATATGAATACACATTTATTTTTATTATGTATATAAATTTAATATTATACATTAACTAAATGATTACAATAAAGTATTTGATTTTTATTGTATTTTTATGCGTTTATTTTTTTATTATATAGATATATTGATAAATTTCCTTTTTAATTATGTATAAAAAATTCTTTTAAAGTGTAAGATGATATGTTTTTTTGTTATTTTTTTTTTTTTTTTTTTTCTTTTTTTATCTATTTCATATAAATTTTAAATATTAATTATTGTGTGTAAATAAAAATATAATTCCTTATTTCTTATTTCTTCTTTATTTGTTTCTTTTCAAAAATTTATTATAAATATCTTTCTTTTTTATTGTTTTAATTCACTCTATTTTATTTGGAAATTCTATATATATAAAAAATTAATATCCACTTCAAAAATTTATGTGCGTAGTTTATCGACATACATTATTGATTTAAAATAAAAATTGATAGATTATAAACGTTATCCTTTTTTAAAATTATTTTAATTTTTTCTTAATTATATTAATATAATGGAACAACAGGATAACGATTTTTTGAAGAAAAAAGACAGCTATGAAACCTGTAGCACTGGTACAAGTATGCTTACAAGAAAAAAAAATAAATTTTCCTCTTAGATAAATAAATATGTTTTCATTAATTTATATATAAATGATAATTCTATAAACAATAATATTATACTTAATTTTAATAATAAAATACAATTTAAAAAGGAAACTAAATGTTAACTATAAAAATAAAACATCAAAAATAGGAAAAATTATATTATTTTAATTAATACATTTCATTTAATTTCATAGTATTTACTTAAATATAAAATGTTCTTTTTTTTTTTTTTTTTTATTAATTTTAACTTATTCCTCTATATATATGTAAATATATAAGTTTATATATAAACACTTTTGGTTTTATGTACAAAAGTATGTGAACAAAAGAAGATTATAATGTTCTATTTATAAAAGCCTTATGTTTATATGTATATTTTAAATTAAAAAAAAAAAAAAAAAAAAAACACGAATATGTTTTCTTTTTAACCTTTAGTTGCATCTTATAGTTCCTATAATGAAAATAGTCATTTAATTGAAAAAAAAATAATTGATCAAGACTATGTTAATGTAGATTCAATTTTTAATAAAATGTCTTCTAGCCTTATAGGTTTATAAAAATATATTAATTTATATATTCATGTAAATATATTTTTTATGTGTGTATTTTATTTTATGTAGCTATGCTACAAGGGGTAGAAGTGTTGTGTAATTTTTCAATTTTGTTTCTTTTTAAAGATAACTATAAATTAGACCCTGGTAAAATAAGCATTTTTAAAATACGAAATATATATTTATAAATATAAAAATAAAAAATTAATATATAGTGTACAAAATAAGTATATATTAAATGTATTTCGAAAGTTTATTAACATTAATGTAATTTTTTTTTTTTTTTTTTTTTTTTTTTTTTAGCATCTTTAAGTGTAGTAATGAGTTTAATAAAAATTCCATGGTCTGTTAAACTTATATGGGCAATATTATCAGATAGTTATCCTATATTTGGTTATAGAAGAAAATATTATTTATTATTGGGATCCCTTTCATGTATCATATCTTTAATAACCCTTGGATTAATAAATCATACAAATATTATATTAACTATATGTTTATTAATAATTTTTTTTTTTGGAAGTTCTCTTTGTAATGTTATAGGTGAAGCTCAAGTAGTAGAGTCAAGTAGAAAAGGATCTATTAGTAATTCAGCCAAAAATATTTCAGCTTTTTTTGCCTTTAGAAAACTTAGTTTTGCATTAATGTCTTATTTATCTGGATTTTTATTATCTATTATGAATAAGCAACATATATTTTTAGTTGGATCGTTTTTGCCAATATGCGTTTTTGTTTCTGCATTTTTTATACTAGAAAAGAAAAATTGTAAAAAAACATGCGTAAAAGAACAAATGAAATGTATCTATGATATATTAAAAATTCCCTACATTAAAAATTTCATTATTTATATATTTATAATGATGTCAACACCATCCTGTGGAAGCACATTGTTTTTTTTTATGACTAATGAATTAAAATTTGGTGTACAGCTATTAGGTAAAATGGCTATGTTTCAATCAGTAGCTAGCTTAATAGCTATATTATTTTATATGCTTTTTTTTAGTAAAGTAGACATAGGGAAATTGCTATTTTATTCTACAATTATAATAACACCGTTTTGTTTATTACCATTAGTGGTTGTAAATAAATTAAACAATTACCTTTATATTCCTGATAGTGTATTTATCATAACAGATACAATTTTAATAGAATTTATCGGTGAATTTCAGACTATACCTTTATTAGTATTATGTTCACGTGTAACACCAGAAGGACTAGAATCAACTATTTATTCACTTTTACTATCAGCAAATAATTTAGCATTAATTATAAGTTCTTTTTTTTCATCATTATTAACATATGTACTAGGAATAACGTCAACTAATTTTAAAAACTTATCATTAATGATAATAATTTGCTGCCTTACAAATTTAATTCCATTGTTTTTTATGTATATCCTACCCAATTTTAATAATAAAGATTTACATAAATATAAAGATCCTTGCGAAAATATTAGTTATGAAATAACTGATTATGTATCATCTAAAAGTTCTGAACAAAATGAAAAAAAAAATACATCTGAAGAAATCCAAATTAATTGAATAAGAGTAGAATAATTTAACGAATATATTTTTTACTATGATTAGGAATTTTTTATTCAAAAAAGTAAAAATTGAAAAGGATAAAATTTTAATTTTTAAAAAGGAAATTATAAAAAAAGAAAAATAAAATATATATTAAACTAAAATAAAGAATATTTGTAAATATAGATATAGTATCATTGTTTAAGATGATATTTAAAATAAAAAGTTGTATAGAAGGAATTATTATGCAAAAATTTTTATGATTTTTGTATTTTAATATGAAATTTTTTATTATATAAAAAGAAATATCTTAATTTTTAATCTTAATTATAATTTTTAAAAAATTAAGTTTTGTGAATCTTAAGAAACTTTTTCACTAATTCTCAAATTAATTTATATATATATATATATATATTTTTGTTATTCCTTATCTTAGAATAATACTAAAAAATATATAAAGTTTAAATATTTTTCTGTCTTTTTTTTTTTTGTTTTGTTTTGTTTTTTTTACATAAAATTTTTATTTTTGTTATTCATATTTTTAATAAATCTAATATTTAATTTTTAAGTATTTCCATAATATAAAAACAATTGAGAAAATTTTTTTTTTTTTTTATGAAATTAAAATTTTTTTCTTTAATCTATAATCAGTATTTTAAATATTATAATAAAAAATGTATAATAGAGAATATCCTCTTTCTAAAGAGGAAATTAAATGTTAAATGTTTTCATATTTTAATTTAAAATTTATTGTTAAAATATAAAATTCTTAATAAAATTATGCATATGTATATAAACGAAAAAACATAATTAATACATATATTTATTTTACATTTTTATTATATTAGATACTTATTTAAAAGTATAAATTTTAATATATATTTTAGTAATTTAAATGATGATTTTATTTTCCTATATTAAAATTAAGAAATCATATTAATTTTACTTTTTATTTTTTGCTAATGAATTTTTCTTGTAATTTAAATAAAAATAATTATATATATAAAAAAAATAAGTATAATATTATATTCTATTAATGAAAAGGCTCTATAAATAAAATTCTTTTATATTTATTCTTCAATTTCTGCACCTTTTAGCATTGAAATATAAGAAAGTATGCGTAAAAAAAAAAAAAAAAAAAAAAAAAGTATCAGTTATAGAATTAACATTTATAATTATATAAATAGATGCACATGAATTATAATATAAAAAAAATACTAATAAATAAATATTAAAAAAATAGATAAGAAATTTCAATTTTAGCCTTTCTTATAGTTTATTCTTGAATAATCATTTTTTTTTTTTTTTTTTTTTTTTATTATTCCTCCTTTTTAATATATTATTTTTTTTCATAAGATTTTGAAAATTAAATAACATCTAGATATAATTTTTTCTTTTAGATGGAATGTAAAATTTCTCATAAATGTATATATAGAATAATACAAAAAAAAAAAAAAAGAATATAAGAATTTATAAAATAAGAGAAATTTATATTTCTTTTTTTTAATTTAATAGATTTAATCTAAATACATTAACTCTATTATTTAATATTATAAGCTATTATTAAAAATAAAATATATACTTATATATAAAATAAAATGATCTTAATTCATATATAACTATTAGACATTTTGCTATAATAAAATTAATTTTTTTTTTTTTAATTTAATGAATTGAAGGTTGTAATTTTTAATTACAACTACAAAAAAAAATAAATAATTTCTTATTATTTATAAATCACTTTAAAATTTTATATATGCATTATTACTCTTATTTAGTTATGTTTTTTTATTTTTTTTTTCTTATAATTTAATTTTAGTTAAAATGATTCTCTGTATAAAAGAGTTCTAAAAATAATACTAAAATATTAAGTTTTTAAGTAAAAAAACTATATACATATAAATCAAACATGTTGATATTATTTCCTTATTTTATCTTTATTTGTTACTTTTTATTATATCAGTATGTCATGCTTTTATTTCAAGATCTTATAAAAATAAAAAGATTTATTTTATCTTTTTTTTGATAAGATATAAAAAAAAAAAAAACTACAGTTCAAAATACAAAAAATTAAAAGTGTTTTAATTATTTAATTATTCATATTTTATTTTTTTATTATAAGTAGTTGCCAACATGCAAATTATTTTTTTAAAGAATTAAAAACAAAAAGAAAAGACAATAAATCAAAAAAAAAAAAAATAAAAATAAGACTTTTTAATTATTCATAAAAGAATTGAAAGTTTTAATATATTATGAAAATGTAGATATAAAATAATTTTTATAGTTATAAAAGTATCAATAATGTAATGAATTAAAAAAGAAGAATACATAAAAGGTAATTGCAAAAATAATCAATATCTAAATTTATGATAAAAATAAAAATGTATTCTAATAATATAAAAGATAATCTTATATATAATGAAGAATACAATAATTCTTTATACACAAAATATGATTATATAAACAAAAATAAAGAAAATATTTTGAATGGAATAAATAAGGTATATCAAGATAATTATACATTAAAAGAAAATAATTGCAAAAGTGATAATCATCAAATATACAAAATTATCTTAAAAACTGGAGATAATAATTATATATATTATAATAATCAAGTGAATAAATATAATTTAAAAAAGGAAAGTAATTTAAATATTGCAAAAGTATCAAATATTAAATCTATATTTAATAAGAATAACCTAAAAAAACAAAAGAAAAAAGTTAGTTTTTTAGATGAATGCAAGACACTATATTATGAAAGAAAACTGAGCCAGGAATTGACTTGTGGAATAAATATTAAGATAAAAAATGATAAAGATGAAAAAAAAAAAAAAATTGTTAATTCTATTGTTGTAAATAATAATGATGAAAAAAAAAAAAAAATTGTTAATTCTATTGTTTTAAATAATAACAATGAAAAAAAAAATGAAATTGTTAATTCTACTGCTTTAAAGAATAATGATGAAAAAAAAAATGAAATTGTTAATACTACTGCTTTAAAGAATAATGATGAAAAAAAAAATAATAAAAATTTAAATGAAAAAAGTATTATACAAAATTCTACTATATATAAAAAAACGAAATGTAAATCTGTAAATTTTAATTTAACAAAACACAATTTAAAAAATGACAGTAAAGATATAATTTTTAATATATTATCAAAAAAAATTAGTGAAAAAAAGACAAATAATATACAAATTAATTTTAATAAGAATATGTCCCAAAAAAATATATTTCTAAATATAAACCCTAATATGATCTGTAAATTAAAAGCAAAAGATAATAAACATATTTGTATTAATGATGAAAAAAATATAAATTTTTCTAATAATAATGTTTTTACAAATGAAAAAAAAAGATTAATTTTTAATAAATATATTCTAAATATTAAAAAAGAAACAGATAAAAAAAAAAACAGTGATAAATATTTTTTGAGACAAACAAATAACCACTTTCTCAATGTTTTCAACAAAGAAGGAAATACAAAATTAAAAAGAAATAATAAAATATTCAAAAGAAATATTAAAAATAATAATATAAAGAAGAAAATTGTAGAAAATTCTTATAATAGTAATAATAATAATAATAATAATAATAAAATTAATAAAAACAGCAACATAGAGGATAACTATTTTAAAACTAGTCAAAATAATGATTGTAATATTTCTTACTTAAAATTATGTAATACCAATAGATTTTCACTTAAAAATAAAACTAGTTATAAACTAATCACAAATCATAAAGTAAAAATGTTAGAAGAAAATGTTGATAAAAATAAAGAGAATAGTAATAATATTCGTTATTTAAATAAATTGAAAATAAATAAGGAGTTTTTCTTAAATAAAGTAAATACAATTAAGCTTAAAAATGACACGAAAAATATTTATCATGTTATTAATAAAAGTGTTCACAATAAAGAAATAAACAATCATTGTAATGTGAAAACAAACGATAAAATTGTTACTAAAAGTTTAAATTCTAATTTAGAGAAAAAGCAATATGATGGTAATAAAAAAAATAATATAAAATAAATATTATCCATATATAAAAATATTTTATAAAAAAAAATAGAAAATTTTCTTTATTTTATTTTATTTTTTTTTTTATAGAAAAAATAGAACATATTAATTTAAAAGGTGAATTAAATAATTACAAAAAGGTGGATACGAATACTAATCCAGTTATAGTAGAAAAAATTAAGAATTATAATAATTCCTTTTATATAAAAACTAATCATAAAAATATATACATTTTAGGTGCAAAAAGAAATGATAGATTAGTAATAAATAAAGAACAAGGATATGAAAGAATCTCTATCTCAAAAGATACAGAAAAAATAGAAAACAAAAAAAAATTATTTGAAGATAAAAATATTTTAAATGAAGAGAAACCATCAAAAGAAATTATTAATTTTTTTAGACAAAATGCTTATCCAAATAATGAAAATATCATTTTAAAAAAAAATAAAAATAAAATAGAAAAACAGAAGCAAATAGAAGAAAAGGAACAAAATATTAGAAAAGATAAAAAGGTAAAAATAAAAAAAAAAAATAAGGATATTTATTTTGAAAAATATATAGTAATAGATAAAGGAAAACACAAAAACAAACAGAAAAAATCAAAATATGAACAAAATAATAAAATAAAAAGAAAAGAAGTAAAAGATGAAGTAATAAGAAAATTACACTTAAATATTAAACAAGGAAAAAAAGAGACTAAAAACATAGATAATAAATGCAAGGTTTTAGAAAAAAAAAAAGTAAAATATGAAGAAATAAAAAGTAAAACTAGGAAAGATAAAGAAATTCAAAATATAAATATCGATAGAAAAAATAAAAAGTTAAAAATTAAAGATAAAAAGACAATAACAAACATATGCAAAAGTAATCTAAGAAATCAAATGAATTATATCAAAAGTTGTAAACTTGTAAAAAATAATTCTAAAAGATTTAAAAATATTATTGATGTATGTAAGCTGAGCATTAGAAAAAAAAAAAAAAAAAAGAAAAAAATTTTTAATTAAATAAATTAAATTTTTATTAATATCTTGTTTTATATTTTTGTATTTCATATTTTTTTTTTTTTTTTTTATTTTTTATTTTTAGCACCATTTTTCTAAAATATATTATTTATTTTTTTATGTTAGTTATAGCCTAATTTTAAATTATATTTCTTCATTTTTCTCTATACTTTTTTTAATTAAATTAATTTTACATGTTAAATTATCAATATTTTTATTTAAGTATTTGAAACAAATAAAATAGAATGAAATATAGTAAAAAAAAATTTTTTTTTTTATGCTTTTGCATTCAGGAAAAAAATGAAATTAAATTTTATTTGATCATGAAACCCCTATAATATTTATAAAGATTTAAAGTTTATTTTTTCATTTTATTAGTCTTCAATTTTTTTTATTTTAATTTTGTAATTGTTTACATATATATATTTTTATGTACATTTATTACTTTTACTATTTTTAATTTTAGATTAACCTAATTATTAAGTAAAAAAAAAAAAAAAATATATATATATATAGAATATTTTTAAGTTTTCAAAAATATTAATCTCTTTTTCATAAATTTTTTTTTTAATAATTTACACAAAGTTATTGTTTTATTAAAATATATATATATATATTCTTAATTACAATTTATATATATATTCTATCAATTTTTTTACAAATTTTAAAAAAATTATAGTTATAAAACTGTCTTACTATATATTAAAAAAATTAATTTTACAAATTAGTTTTCTTTTTGTTTTATCTTAGATTTAATAATTATATTATAAATGGATATATTATTATCCTCTACTTATTCTTATATATTTCTTTAAATAAGAAACTATTATTTTAAAAAATAAGGAACATTATAAAGTTAAAAAAAGAAAAAAAAAAATTATATATTTATGAAACATTAACTTCTATAATGATATGTTATTTCTTTATTATTTTTTTTCACTTTTGAATTTTATTTATGGTAAAAATATTTCATTTGTTTGAAATATAAAGATTTTCAGTGCAGAATTTTTATGCGCATTAAGAAAAATATTAAAAAAGAGAAAAAAAAATGTAAAAATATAAAAAAAATAAAAATATTAGTATTTCAGAAAATATGTGTATTATCTGAAATTTATTTTTTTTAATAACATATTGTATTTATAATGGATTATTTTAATTATGTTAAAAGAGATTTATTAGAAGAACATGAAGGTATTTTACATAATATTTTAATTATTTGTTCTTCAAAATCCATTTAATTTTTTCAAATATCAATTCATATTTAAAAATCTCATTATATTTTTATTTTTATATAATAATATATTTATTATTTTTTTTTTATTTATTTTGTAGTTGTTCGTAGTTTTAAGAAACATTATTTTGAAGAGGAAAACGAGATGCATATAGCTGCAATAAAATCATTAGCAGAGTAATTAACATTTATTAAAAAAAAATCATTCAATAAATATATTAAAACTAGAACTATATTTTAAAAATGAGAAAATTCATAAAAAAAACATAAGATAAATATAAATATTTATAGATTTACGTATATACATATTTACATATAAATATATATAAATATATATATAAATATATATATATATAAGATAGATGCTAAAATAAGATTTGATATATAGAATATAAATTGAAATAAGATATATAAATATATGTATACAAGATAAATATAACATAATAAAAATTGAGGCGACAATATTATATTAATAATAGGAAAAGAATTAGTTGAGTTTTATAAAATTTAATAGTAGCTTAATTAATAATATATTTTGTAAATAAAATGCAATTCATAAATTTTAATGATATCAAGAATAACTAATAATATTAAAATATATATATTTTAGTACTTTTTTTTTTTTTTTTTTATTTAATCCTTTTAGTGTTATAAAAAATAATATATCAGAAACAAATTTTGAGTTATTTATTAATTTAAATGAAGCTAAAGATATTTTAAATAATTATATAAAAAATAATGATGTGCAAAATAATATTATATCTGTACCTCATTCTAAAAGAATGACTATATACACAATTGTTTCTTCTTGTGATATTTATCATCACTTTGTAGTAAAAAAATATACACACAATGAAAATGTAATAAAATAATTAAACATATTTTCATAATATACATTAATTTATTTATATATTTAATTAATTTTATAAAACTTTAATTTTAATTTTATTATTAATATTTTTTTTTTTTTTTTTTTTGAAGTATTTCAATAATTTAAAAAACACATTAGCAAATAACGCCAATGAATTTTCAAAGAATTTAGAAAAAAGCTTAGACATAATTGGCAACACTAGTAACATAATGTTTATTAATAGAAAAACAACAGTTTTAACACATAGTAATTCTAAATGCGTAAAAAACTTATTATTAAATGTTGTGAAAAATGAAAATAAACAAGTATTTGTTTATTTTACTTCACTAGAAAATTCTTCTATTAATTATAGTGAAAAAGATAAAAAGTTTGATGATATTTTCATAGAAGATTTAAGAAAAGAAAATATTATTGTAACAAAAATAAATTTACAAAGTGTTAAAAATATATTTAATATAATAGACTTCGTAGTAATAGGAACAGAACTAGTAATAGATAGTGGTGGAATAATAAGTAAAAAAGGAATTAGATTATTATCCCAGTTATGTTCATTAAATAAAAAACCATTTTATGTTGTTTGTGAAGCATATAAATTTTTAAAGATAGATAAAATTAAATATGCTAAAGATTTTTATGATTATTGTACTCAAAATATATGTAACGAAAATAATTATTTATATGAATATGTTCCTCATCATTTAATTACACTTTTTTACACAGATATTGGTATTTTTTCTCCATCGGTTATTTCGTATGAGTTAAGTAAATTATATATAAATGATGCTTTTCAATTTTAAAAGAAAATTAAAAAAAAAAAAATTGATATAAAAATTTCTATTTATATTATTTTTTTTTTTTTTTATTTAAAAATTTATCATCTATATTCATATATGAAATTTATATTTTGTTGTATTACAAAAAAAGCTCTTTTAATATGTATGGGTAAGGGTGTTTAACTCGTAGTTCAAATAATCTTATATATTTATATACTTTTATTTTTTTTTAGTTTTTAATTTGTTTATATTAATAATTTTTTAAATGTCTTTTTAAAATTTTATGATTGTTATAATGAATAATGTATATCAAAAATAATAAAAATAAATATTATATCTTATAAATACACTATATTTTTTTTTTTTTTTTTTTTTTTTTATACATTTAAGTAAAAAAACTACCTTATGTGTAAAGCAAAATAATTTTATACCTTGTAATTTTTTTTTTTTTTTTTTTTTTATATTGAAATAAAAAATTATTTTGTTTTGTTTAATTCTATATCATTTGGTTATATAATTTCTTTTTTTTTTTTTTTTTTTTTTTTTTTTTTANATTAATTTTATATATATATATATTTATTATTGATTCTATAAATATAGATACTTTTTTTTTAATTTTTTTTTTTTTTTTTTTTTTTTTTTTTTATAATATAATATTTATATGAATATGTTTTAATTTTACTTTATTCATTTAATATATAATGATGTGAAATAACTTCTTTATTAATTTTATATATATATATATTTATTATTGATTCTATAAATATAGATACTTTTTTTTTAATTTTTTTTTTTTTTTTTTTTTTTTTTTTTTATGTATATTTATAACTTTAACGCATTTCATTTAATTTCAAAGTGAAATTTTATATTATTATTAATGAATAAAGGATATTTTTTATTATTATTATTTATTTAAATTTAAAAATTTTCATTTTTTTCTTTATAAAATGAAAATAAAAGATATTTTAAATATTTGTAAAACCATGTGGAAACATATATAAAATATTATTAAACACATTTCATGTTTTTCTTTTCTTTTAAAGTAATGAATACATATATTTTTTTTTTTAACTAATTTTTAATAATGTAAAAAGTATGTTTTTAAAAATAAAAATAAATCTAGAATTTTATCTTTTATGTTTATTTCTTTTTTAACATGATCTTTACTTATTTACAAAATAATTTGCAAAATAGCCAATTAAAGAAAAACTCTTTAAATTTATTTATTAACAGTATTTGTTTAAAAAATAAGCGTTATATTATAATTAATAGGAATTACAAAAATATAATATGTAAAAATTTAAAAAATGATAATTATTCATCTTTAATGTTTTTTAGAAATTTTTCTATATTTACTAATTTTATAAATAATAAATATCCTAAGCAAAATGAATCTAAAATAAGAGAAAATTTTACAAATTATCCTGAACATATGAATAAAAATGAAAATAAGTATGATGAAGATAAAAAGGAAAAAAGTTACGAATTTTTAGAAAATGAAAATAACTTATTGGTTGAAAAAAACAAGCTTGATAATAATAGTTTGTTAAACGACAAAAAAAAATTAGAAGGAACAGAAGAAGAATACTATAATAATGATTCATTCACACATTTTATAATTGAAAAATGTAAGAATAATGCAAGAAATGATGAAGATATTTATGAAGATACATGGTATGTTAGATTAATATATGAATTATTAAATTGTACAAAAATCATACTTGATTGTTCATGGATGACTTCCATCATAGCTACAACAATTTTTATGAGAATAATTATTTTGCCATTAACTATATCGGCAGAAAGAGATAGAAGAAAACAAAAAATTTTAAATCCTTTAATAAAAGATTTAACAAATAAATTAAAAATAAATGCTCAAGATGGAAATATAAAAAAAGCATTAGAATATAAAAAAAGAATTTTAAATATAAGAAATACTCATGGTATTTCTTTAATACCAAAATCTATCATATTAATGACTTTTTTTCAAACCCCATTGTTTTGTATTTTTTATTTTTCTATGAAAAAAATGTCATCATATCCTGATATTTTTAAGGATTTTACTTTTGAATCACCCCTATGGTTAGATAGTTTATCTTTACCAGATCCTTATTATATCCTACCATTTTTATCTTCATTATTATTATTATCAAACAATGAGTTAACCTCATTAATTGATAAAAATATAAATAATAATAATCAAAATAAACTTTATTTAGAAGAAAGTGAATTTCAAAAAAATATTAGAAAAGCTACAAAAATAGGTATGAGGTTATTTTATATTTCATCAGTGTTCTTTTTTAAATCTATGCCTTCAGGATTATTTATTTATTTTATCACTAATACTTTCTTTCAATTATTTATTACACAAATATGTAAAGTTAAATTTGTAGAAAGATTTTTAGATTTGCCACCGTTACATTCCAAAGGTTTCTCTTTTGATAATGATGATAATCATAATAATTTGAAAAAAAATAATATTCATATGGATGATCTTCTTAAAAATAAAACAAAATAAAAAAAAAAAAAACATAAAATTTAAATATGCATATATATATATATATATATATATTTCATTTATACTTAAAAATTTTATATTTTTTTTTTTTTTTAATAAAATTATAAGTTTATAGATTAAATAATACATATTTGGCTTTATATAAAACAATAAAAATAATTTTATTTCAATAACACTTATGCATGTATTATTTTACACCTAAAGAAATTTTTGAAAATCAAAATACTACAAGTATTTTTTTTTTTTTTTTTTTTTTTTTGTACATATTTTTATTACAAAAGTTTTTATAGTAAGACATTTATCTATTAAAAATTTTTTCTTTTTCTTTTTTTTTTTTTAAAACATAAATGAAAATTTTTTGTTATATTTTTTTATATTAAAAAAAGATAGAATTTTATTTTTTTCAAATATATATTCATGAAGAATAAAAAAAAAAAGCCTAGTTTAAAACTAAAAATGTATTGTTTTTTTTTTTCCTTATAGTTGTTTGACTAGTTAAATTTTCATGTATATTTAAATCATTATAATGATAATTTTATTATTAATAAAAAAGTTTAATTATAAATAGAAGAATTATGTTAATATTAAAATAAATAACTATATGTTTCTTATATAAAGAAAAAAATTTTTTAAAAAATATATAATTTTCTATTTTTCAATTTATATACATTTTATTACTAGTAAAATCATAATTTTATTAAATTTATTTTATGTTTTATTTTGTATCTTTATTTGTTTTATATTAATAATATTATTTTTTTATTTGTGTGCACAAAATTTAACATTTTTTCCTTTTTCATTTTTCCTTTTTCATTTTTCCTTTTTCATTTTTCCTTTTTCATTTTTCCTTTTTCATTTTTCCTCTTTCCTTTTTCCTCTTTCTTTTTTCCTCTTTCCTTTTTCCTTTTTAAATTTTTACTTTCATTTTAATTTTTCCATTTTAATTTTAACTTTTTATTTTTATTTTTACTCTTATTTTTTTTTTTTTTTTATTTGCTTTAAAAAGATAATAATTACTAAAAAAAATTATGAATTCATTAATATTTATTTTTATTTGTATACATATTCATAGATACAATTAATTATTTTAGAGTAAAAAAAAAAAAATAAAATAAAATAAAACATTAAATAAATAAATTCTTATATAACTATTTAATTGTTTATATTTTTAAAATTTTTATAAATATTTAAAGACTTATTTTTTTTGAATATTTAGATAGACAATTGTTAATAATCATAAAAATTATAAGAAAATTGAGATTATAAATTGCATTGATATAAATAAATATATTAAAATATAATTTTATATATTATTATTTTTAAAGTATTAAATTAAAAAAAAAAAAAAAAAATAAAATTAACAAAAAAAATTAGATAATTTTAAAAAAAAGAATAATGTTGATAAGAAAGGTAATTTAAAAATGCAAAAAAACGAAAACACAAATTGTCAATTTTTTCAAAATTATAGTGAAAATAAAAACATGTGTAATGAAGATTATAAATTAAATAATGATATTATAAATGATGAAAATGAAAATGAAAATGAAAATTTAATGAAAAATGAAAATAATAAAAAAGAAAATATTCCTTATAAGCATGAATCTAAAACAGATATAACTAGTAATACTTTTGATGATACTTTAAATATCAATTTAAATAACGATAATAATGAAGATAAAATAATAAAAAATTATTTAAATGATCAAATAAATAATGTAATTTCCGATGTTAACAAAGAAAAAGAAAATGAACCTCAGTATGTTGACAAAATTAGGGATAGCAATAGCGATATGGACGATTTACCATTATTGAAAACATATAACAATAGTGAATTAAAAATTGATGATCAAATAATTAACAAAAAAGAAAAGAAAAATGAAGAAAATAGTGAAGAAATAATTAAAAAAAAGGATTCATTAAATAATAAGGAGAATGTAATAAGTAATACGAAAGAAAATCATGTAGGATCTGAAGTAAGTAGTGATGATGAATTTTTATTAAATTTAATTAAAAATGATAATAAATTAAAAAAAAATACCGAAAACATATGTGATAAGTCAAGTTATGATTCTGACGAACCAATTTTAATTAGAAGTAAAATAGAAAACAAGAATAATAATAAAAAAATTACAGACAATAATAATGAAAACGCAAATGTAGTAAAAAACATAAGTGTAAATCATAGTAATAAAACTATTGAAAAAAAATTAAATAATAATGTAAAAAAGATAAATACAAAAAAAGTTAGTGTTAACAAAAATAGTATTAACAAGGGAAACACTACTAAAAAAATTAATTCAATGACAAAAAATAAGCCTAGAAAATTAAAAAAAAAAAAAAAAAATAAAAAAAAAGAAAGAAAAAAAAAAAATACAGAAAATAAATTAGATAAAGATTATAATGACAATGATATTGAAAAGGATTCTATTGTTATAGGGACTTTTGATCCACGTAATCGTTCAAATAAAGAAAAATTAGTAGCACAATTATTAATTAGATGGTGGTATGTATTACCTGATTGGCCATTACCTGATTATAATTATGATGAAGAATTAAAAAAAAGAAAATTAAAATTAGTTTCATTAGAAGAATATGAAGATAAAGAAGATATAGATAAAGATGGATTTAGAAAAGTATATCAAATATCAGCATTTCCTGGAGTTTTTAGAGATGCAATGGGAAAGGCTTATGATTTAAGAGATAAAAATACATGCCCATGTTATAATAATTTAATAAAAAAAACAGATTATGAATTATTAGAATTGATATGTGAAGCTATTAAAAACCAATTAAAATGTTTAAAAAATTCTGTTTACAATGAAGCTTACAATGAAAAAAGATTAGAAAAAGAATTAAAAGATGCAGAATTAAAATTAAGCAGAATTACAAAAAAAAATAAACAAAAATAACATAAACAAATTTTATATAAAAAGCTTTACTCTTTTTTTGTATTTAAATTTTTTCTCATGATATATATATATATATGTATATTTTTTTAAACAATTTTGTTATTATTTTATTATAAAGTTGATTATTTTGTTAGGAATGTTTATGATGTTAATTATTTTTTTTCCTTTTTTTATTTCATTTTGTATGCGATCCTGTATTAAATTTGTTGATTCTTTTATTATATTTTTTGAATTTTTTAGATTAATTTGAATAAAAGCAATATGCTTATTATTTATTTTTATAGATATTTTTACAATTTTTTCTTCTTTTATTTGAAATAAAGAAGGCCATTTTTCATAATATAGTAAACTAGAATTACAAAAGTAGCAAATTTTTTTTTTTTTTTTTTTTCTATATTTTTTTAAATAATAAAACCAAAACTCTTCACATATATGAGGACAAAATGGATATAATAATTTAATAAATATAAGAAATACTTTTAAAGGTATATAATTCCATTCTTTAATTTCATTATAAAATTTCATAAAAAAAGACACAGCTGTGTTTAATTTTATTGAATTTATACAGTTCGTAATTTTCTCAATATAATAATTTACTTTTTTTTTTTTTTCTGTTTCAATTTCTATGTTTTTTTTTATTTTATTCGAGAGTTTTTTAAATGAGTCAGATTTGCTTTTAAGTATATTTAAATTTCTCTTTAATATCTTTTTATAATTTTTTTTTTTTTCAAGATTTATATTTTTCTCAAAATTTATAATCAGATTTTTATTTTTATTTTTATTTTTGCAAATTTCGCAAATTATATCATCATTCAAATCATTTTTTAAATTTTCTGTTTTATCATTATTTATTTCATTTGAATTAATATTTTCATTATTTTTATTATTTATATCGTTTAATATATTTTTCATTTCCTTTATTTTACAAGTATCATCATTTAATAACTTTTTGGTGTATATATTTTTTTCATTTTTATTTCCATCTATTTCATTGGTGTATTCATTTTTTTTTTTTTTTTTTTTATTTACATTATCTATAAATAAGTTGTATAAATTATTCAAAAATTTAAAGGTTCCTTTTATCCCTTTAATATTCCACTTTTTATTTTGATCAACTGGTCCTAAAAATAAAATATGCAATCTTAAGCAATCTGAACCATATATTTTAATTATATCATTAGGGTTAATAGTATTTCCTTTTGATTTAGACATTTTTTCAAAATTGGGTTGTACTTCAATAGAAGGTAAATTTTTCAAATAATATTTTTGATTTTTTTCTATTACATGCATTTCATCAATCAAAAATTTCTTGTAATTATTTTCCATTATATAATTATTACTCTCAATTATTTTTTCAGTTTCTGATTTGCCTTTTTGAGTTAATTCTTGATTAATACAGTTATGTATATTTTTTTTCTCATTTATATTAGTAATATTTTGTTCTTTTTCCATTGTGTCTTCTATCTTTAATTCCTTTTTCAATAAATCATTATTTACATTATAATTTATCATTTCCTTTTCATTCGTTTGATTATCTTTTGAAGAATTTCCATTCTTATATTCATTTTCTATTATAATATCTCTTTTTCCCTTTTCTTTTTTAATGATATCTTTTTCATATATTTCAGAATAACTTACTAGTTCATTTTTTAAATTAGTATAAAAATAAAAAGAAGTAGTATTTAATAGTATTCCCTGATTAAATAATTTTTGAAAGGGTTCTTTATGCTTAACTAATTTTAGGTCATATAAAAATTTATGAAAGAATCTTGAATAGAGTAAATGTAACACTGCATGTTCACTTCCCCCTACATATAGATCTACAGGAAGCCAAAAATTTACTTTTTTTTTATCAAAAATTTTTTCTTTATTTTTAGGATCAATATATCTTAAATAATACCAACTAGAACCAGCCCATTGAGGCATTATATCACTTTCTCTTTTATATAGTGTATCTTTTTTTTTGGTAATTATCCATTCCTTGAATCTTGATAAAACGGAATATACTTTATTTTCTTTATTATCTTTTTCGTATATTTTTTTATTAAATTTTGGTAAACATAAAGGAATTTTATCTATATATACTTTATTTTTAAGAGAATTTTTAATTTTTTTTATTTCTATTTTTTTATTATCATTCTCTTCTCTAATTGGAAGAAATATATCATTTGGGGTATCTTTATCATTAACTTCATTTTTTTTATAAATAACACTATCTGTTTCATTATTTTTATATTCTTCCTTTTTTTTTTCTATTTTATATAAAAAGGGAAATGGTTCACCCCAGTATCTCTGTCTGGAGAATAACCAATCTTTTAAATTATAAATACTTTTTTTTATACTATAATGAGAATTGAGTAATAATTCATATATTAAGACGTTTATTTTATTATCTTCTTTATTTTCTTTCCTTAATAAAAGAATACTTTTATTATTATCTAAAATGTAAGAACAAACGTATATGGGAATAAATTTATTTATAAGTGGATTATAAATAACAGAACCAGAAAAATATAGTTTATCATTTTTTAACCTTGATGTATCATTTTTAATAATTTCTTCGCTTATATATTTTAATAAAAATTGATCGTTGTTTACTATTCTGTTAATATTAGGATGATTTACACTAACGATGATTTTATTATTTTCTAACAATCCTTCATTTTTGTTTAAGAATATTTTAACATATGTATCTTCTTCATTCGATATTTTATTTCCTTCTTTAAAATTATGTAAATAACAATGCTTTTTTTGTAAACTATATATGTTATTACTAATTAATACATCATTCATAAAATTGTTAATATTGCCAATATTGTTAATATTGTCAATATTTAATGAAATGTAATCATCATAGTACATATCTTTTTCATTACAATTTACATTTTTATTTATTAGAGGACCAACAAATTTTTTTTCATTTTTTCCAATTTCGTTTTCTTCAATAATTCCACAATTTTTTTCATGTTCATCATTCATGGATTTTAAAAAAGAAGAAAAAAATTTATAATTAGTTTTATTAAAACTTTTTTTTATTCCAATGTAATAAATACAATTAAACAAAAGAAATATTAAATGATTATAAATATTGCTATAGTAAATATATATGAATTTACGTCTATAATCGAGAGAATAGTTCAAAAACATTTTATTTATATTAATAATTTTTGCTTTTATAACTATTCCTGATTTTTTACCAATCCAATTTATCTGCATATTTTTAATTTTATTTGGCCAATTAATTAATTTTAAGTCTTTTATTAAACGATTTGCATATTTGGTAATTTTAAGAAACCACTGTAATAATTTTACTTTTTCAATTTGTAAATTCTGTAAATTCAATTCATTTTTTAATTCATCATTGGAGATAACACAATTTAATTCTTTAGACCAATTAACATATGAACGTTTTTTATAACCCAATTTATTTAAATACATTTGAATAATAATCCATTGTGTCCATTTAAAATAATTTTTATCACAAGTATTAATTTCATTCTTCCAATTAAATAAAAATCCTAACATTATCAGTTGTTTTTTAAAATTTAAAATATTTTTTTTTATGATTTTTTTTGGATTAACTTTCAATTTCATAGATAATCTATCACATGGTAAACCAAAACTGTCCCAACCAATTGGATGAAAAACACAAAAATTATTCATCCTTTTAAATTTACTTATAACATCAGTTATTGTAAAACATAAAATGTGCCCAACATGTAACCCCTGAGAAGAAGGATAAGGAAACATATCTAAAATGTAATACTTCTTAAACATTCTATACTTTTTTTTTAAACTAATTTTATTATTTTCCTCAATATCCTCATTTGATTTATCTTTCTTTTTATTTTTAAGCTTATTAAATATTTCAAAATCCTTATCTAATAATTTCTTAGAATTCCATATAAGTTGCCATTTTTTTTCAATCAAGTTAAAATTATAATGTTTACTTTGTAAAGGGGAAATATTTTTAATCTTTCTTTTCTTTAAAGTCATACATGATTTCAAAAATAAAATTTCTTTACTTAATCTAACTCTCAAAGTATATGCATTTTTGATATTTGCATAAAATACTAAATAAAGAACTATGATAAAGAAGAAATGAAAAAACATAACATAGTAAATTTATAAAAATTTATAACTTATAAAAAACAAAAATTTTAAAAGCAACATTTACGTATTGTTTTTGATAAATATAATAGATTTTAAATAACAAAAGATTAAATTTAAATACTATTGTTATGAACAGCTTTCATATAAAAAGTGTATATAAATATATACAAAGAATTAAGTAATTTAAAATAACGATAGTTAAAAAAATTTCTTCATATATATGAATAAAACATAAAATTAAGCAACAATATTTTTATATATATATATATATATATATATATATATATATATATATATATATATATATATATATATGCAGAATTTTTCCCACTTATTTTTTAATTCAATTTTTGTATATATATCAGCATGTAAGTACATCCCACCATATTAAAAATTATAATTTGAATAAAAAATAATTGTAACCATCAAGTTAAAATAAAAAATAAATACAATATATATTACATAATTCTTTGTTATATTTTTATAATGATTAATCAAACAATTATTTATAACTCTTTCTTTAATAATAAGAAATTATTAAAATGTGATTTGAAATTTATTAAATTTTATGACGTTAAATGGATTAACATAAAATCTAATAAATTAGTTATATATTTAGACTTTAATATTAGAGAACGTATTTGTTATTTTCACAATTTAAAATATAAGAAGGATTTTAAAAATGAAAAAAATTATAAAGAATATATGGAAGATAAAGATAATTTAAAATCCTGTGGAATTAAAGAAAATGAAATTAATGTGAAAAATAATGAAAATAAAAATAATGAAAGCAATGTAAAATGCTATGAACATTTAGTAAAAAATATTGATATAAAATATAATAACAATTATTTATATCAATACTCTGAAAATAATGATAAATGTGAAAATAACAAACGATTAGAAGTAAAAGGGAACTTTAATGATCTTCAGATAAATCAGGATAAAATTGAAAATATGATTCATAAATTATTAATAGAAAATAAAAATGATAAAAATGAAATAATATATGTTTTAGAATTAATATCAAACGAAAAAAATAGTAACAACTTTTTTAATTTATTTATATTGTCAAAATTATATAAAAATATAATTGTAAATGAAACTAGTTTTAATGATAATCTTATAAATTATGTTAAAAAAAATGTAAATTTTATAATATCTAATAGGCATTATAATAATTTATATAACTGTTTTGAACTATTATCTATTTTTAAAATAAATGAAATAAAATTGTATCGAAAAATTATATATTTAATAATTAAGGATTCAACTAACATAGAAGAGAATATTATTTCTTGTTATTTTATAATTAAACATTTATATGATAACAAGATATATAATAGATTAGTTGGTAATATATTAATTAAATTTCTCATGAAGAATTTTTTTTTTGATTTCTTAAAAAAGCAAAAATATGAAAAATCTATGTATTTGCTATTTTTGTATTATTTATTACATTGTAGAATAAATATACCTCCTATTATTTTAGATAAATATGTTCAATGTTATAATGACATAATAAGTAAAAATTTAACCACAAAATGTATTAATGATTCAAATAAATTAATAAGTTTTCAAAATATTTTATTAAAATGTAATTTCTTTAATTCTAAATTCAATATATTAGTTAAAGAAAATATTGAATTATATTTAAAATTCCTAAATCCTTTTGATATATTAACATTGACAACAAATATATTGATAAATTTCACAAGTAATGATAATATTTTGTTTTATAATAGAAATTTTACAAATAAAAACAACCAAAATTTTTTTGAAAAAGAAAAAAAGGATATAAAATGTTTCAATAAAAACTATGATAATTTTTTATCAATGAAATACTTAACTGATTTAGTTATTAGAACAACTGATAATTATATCTCAAATTCAAATAATCTAGATCATATTTTAAGATATTTCATTTTATCATCCTATTGCCATTTAAGCTTGTTTTCTAATTGGTGGTCAGATACTTCTATATATTGGAAGTTAAAAAAAAAAAAAAAAGCTAAAAGAATTTTAGTATCAAGATTACCATATAAAAATCATTTTAGAGAAAAAATTTCATACCTCTTAAATATTATATTATATAAATATAAATACTCTAAAAATTCTAATGAAATTATGAAGGAAAAAGTAAACGCTGAATATAGCGTTGAAACGAATAATAAAAATGATATTAATAATGAAATTAATAAAATAAATGATATAAATTTTTTAATAAAATATAGATACATAACATATTTATTTAAATCTTATATTAGAATATCCATATTCAATTTAGATAATATAAAAAATGAAGATTTTATCTCATTATTTCAAAATTTATTTTCAGATTATGTTAACTTATATATATCTAATTATGAGGATAGAAGTAATCTAGTTGTTATGAAAAATGATAATGATTCAAAAAAAAATGAGAAAAATGAATTAGGGGAAATAACTTTTTCTGATGATTGTAATAAATATATGAAATTGAAAAATATAGATAATGTAAATAATTCTAAATATTTTTATTTTTGTCTAGATAATAACATAAGTTTATATGAAATAAGTTCAATATGTGAATGTTTTTTTCTTTTAAAATATTTACATGAAAAAAGTTTAAATAATACAGGAGAAAATTTAATTATAAATAATGATGACATGTTTGAAAAAACACTATATATTTTCTTTGATAGAATTAGCATAATTTTATTAAATAAAAAATTAAGCCACACTATATTAAATGATGAGAACATATGTAAGGAATTATTAAATAAATATTTAAATTATGGAGACATTTTTTTTAATTATTATCTTTTATTAAGAGTAACTTTGCCATTGTTATATAGTAAAAAACTTCAAGAGCGTTTAAGTATAACTAGAAAAATTTTAGTTCATATTATGTCTTTACTATTTGTAACAGATGGTCTCAGTAGTACCCCCTTTAAAGATATGAATGAAATTATTGTTGAAAATCATAATTTTTTAAATAATTTTATTAAATGGGAAAATAATATTATATCTATAAATAATCAGAGAAGAATTAGAAAGAAAACAAAAGAAAATAAATTTTTATTAGATTTTATTTATGCTAATGAATTTATTCGTCCCTCTTTTATATATATAATGTGCTTAAATAAAATAACAAAGTGTGATGATATGTATTGTGATTTATTAAAAAATATATTTAAAATTGATTATATTACTACTGAGAATAAAAATAATTTTGCAAATTTTATAAACAATTTGTATAATACACTAAATATTAGTAATATTAGATGTAATAGAAAAAAAAAAAGAAAATCCAAATCAAACGCATATTAAGTTATGTTTTCTTGTAAGTCAATACAATTAACGAAAATTTCTAAAAAGAAAATATTAAGAAATATAAAACTATAAAAAAAGAAAAATATATTAAAAAGAAAAAGATGTATTTTTAATAATTATTGTTTCATTTCAAAATAAGAAGTAACAAGTTAAAATTTTTATATTTAACTTTTCAACATTTTATATATATTTCAAAAATTTCTATTGTAAATTTTTTTTTTTTTTTTTGTTCTAAATTTTCTTTTTTTTTTTTTGTCTATATTCTATGCAGTTTAATCAATAATTATAATATTTAAAAAAAAAAAAAAAAAATGAAAAATTTACGATATTTTTTTTCGATTAAGAAATAATTTATCTTAAAAATTAACATATTAATGGATATATTTTAATTTTATTTTTGGAAAATTAAGATATAATATATTTTTTTTTTTTTTTAAATATATGTAATTACAATTATTTTTTATTTTCTATAAATATATATTCATTGAAAATAAAGTGAATTTTAATAACCAAGTTCACATGACATATTATTAACAAATAATCTAATGGGCAAATATAAAATAATTAAAGTACATATAGCAGCAAAACTGTAATATAGTGATTCTTGAAAACTGATAAAAAAAAAAAAAAAAAAAAAAGATAATATGTATAAAATTCTCTTTATTCTTTTTATTCTTTTTTTTTTTTTTTTTTTTTCATACAAATTATATCCTATAAATTTATTGTAATGGCAAGCTAAGAAAGCTCCACAAAGAAATCCTCCTATATGACCAAAAAAATCAACAGAAGGAGAGAAACTAACAAATAAAAAAAATATTAAAAAAATGGATATATTAAAAATATAATAATTTTTTGCTTTTTTTGTTAGATTTTCCCAAGCCAAAAATATTTCTAAAATTGAACATCCAATTAAACCAAATCCACTTGTTGATGCACCAACAGCAAGCTGGCAAGGATTGCAAATAGTAGTTAATACATTTCCTATTATCCCAGATAAAAAATATATTAATAAAAATCTACTTCTTTTATATTTACTTTCAATTATTAAACCTAAGTTTAATATGCACAAAATATTTATAATTAGATGCCACCAATTCGCGTGTAAAAATATTGGAAATAGTAATCTCCACAATTCACCTTGCCTGTACATATTTATTCAAACGGGATAAATAAATATGTTTATACATATATATAATTAGGAAGATATAAATAAAGGTACCTAAAGAAATATAATTATTATAAATCAAATATGAAATTATACAAGAAATATTTTATACTATTAAATATATATAAATTTAAAATGTATTTAAATGATTTGAAAAAAAAAATTACTTAATAGATGGTCCATATGTAGCACCTAGAAACATCAAGACTTGAACATTTGGTGCTTCTAAATTTTCACTTAATAAGCAACTTAATATATAAATTATTATTTGAAAAAAACTAATCCATACAATAATTCTATATTAATGCAAAAAAAAAAAAAAAAAAAACTATATATTTATATAAATATAGAGGAAGAAGAAGAAGAAAAGAAAAAATTCTATTTATTTTAATTACTTATTTAAAGATATATCTGGAAATAATACATTATAATATTTACTTTTTATATTTTTTCCTATTAATTCAATATTTTCAGATAAAAAATCCAAGTTTTCTTCATTTTGTGTGTCTTTTCTTAACATTATTTTTATTTAATTAAAAAAAAAAATAGTAACAAAATTTTATTTTTTAAATATTTTTTTATATAAATATATTGAATTTATTAAAATTATGTATATATATTTGTATATACCTATATATCTGTATATATTTACAGATATAATAATATGATAAAAATTTAAATAAAGATATGTTACCTTTGTAACAACTGCAAATGAATTATACACCATAAAAATTGTGTATTAAAAAATGAACTAGAGTAATCAAAATTCTTTATAGAGGATTTAAAAATATATTTTTTATGGGAATCAAATAAAAAAAAAAAATTGGTGTAAATACACAGTTACCCTCTTTTCATTATACATGTTTTAATCATTATTAATAATAAAGAATTTCACAAATGGACTGCTTATAATAAAAAAATTTATAAAAGAAAATGATAACAGTGTTTAAAGAAAAAAATAATTATATATTTAAAGGTTATAATAATTAAAGATCAACATAATAGTTATAGATTAAAAAAAATAAAATAAATGATGTTTCAGTGTAACAAAATTTTCGAATAAATTCCCATGTTTTTTTTTTTTTTTTTATTTCCTCTTATATTTTTTAAAATGGAATTTATAAAATTGAAGATGATAACATTTATAGTTTGTTATTTATTAAAAAATAATACGTAAATACAATAGATTTAATGTAATAGTTATTTTAAACTTTTTGTAAAATTGTAAAATTAAATGTGTCATTATATTTAAAAAAAAATGTATATATCTACTGAAGTCATTTCATTTTCGTAATAATATTTTTTTAATTATTAAAAATAAGAAAAACGTAAAAATAGAATTTTTATAATAAAAAGATTTAATTTCCTTAATTTATAATTCATTTATTTATAACTCATTAATAAGAGATACATTTTATTTTTCCAAAAAATTAGAAATAAAGAACATTTCTTATAATAATTTTATATAAATATATATATATAAATATAAAATTTAATGAAATAATTAAATCATTCTAAATCAATAAGTCCATTCAACATATATGCCAATTTTATATAATTATAAAAAAAAAAATAAAGACCTAGTTTTCAAAATTAATATATATGAAGTCTAAGAATTAGAAAATTTTTTTATATAAAAAATCTTTTGTGCTTGTATAAAACGAGTTGCATATCTTTACTTTTTCTTTTTTTCCTTTCTTACCTTTAGATAATTTTTTTTTTAGTTTTTTTTTTTTTTTTATAATTTTGGTTCGCACATAAAAAAAAAAAAAAATATTAAATCTGTTTTACATGCACAAGGGATATATATATAGTATTAAAAGAGCAATGTGTCGATATAAATACATAAAAAAATATATAAAGGATATCTGTATGCATATTTAAAAAAAAAAAAATAAAAAAAAAAACTGAATATCCTTCCAAAAAATAAAAAATCATTTACATAAAGTGGAAAAAAAAAAATTTTTTAAATATAAAAAAATAATGTATCACAATGATAATTAAAATACGTATTTAATTTCAAAATTTTTTAAATAAACATAAAAATCTTAAGAATTTTGAAGATATTTGAAATTATTATTTAATTTTTTTACTTTGTGTTTTACACAAATATTGAGATACATTTATATATTTATATTTTTTTTTTATATATACTGTGATACAAATAAAAAAATACAACTTTTTTTAAGTTAATAATTTAGTTCCATTTTTTTTTTTTTTTTTTTTCATATATAAAGAAAAATAGTTATATTACAGTAAATTTAAAAATGAATGCAAAATATATTTCTTTTTTTTTACTTTTAATTCCTTTTGTTTTTCAAAATTTTATTCGTTCTCACGAGGACCTTTTTAATGATCTTGTGACGGAAATACATGATGGTGAATTAGAGAAATTTATAACTAAGAATAATATTGTTTTAGTTATGTTTTATGCACCATGGTAAAACTTTTATAAAAAAGAAATTTTATTTTATGAAAAATTTGATATTATATATAATTTAAGAATTCAGTTATATATATATATATATATATATACATATATATATATATATATATATATATATAAATATATATATATATATATATTTTGGTTTACATTTCTCATTTTATTTTATTTTATTTTATTTTATTTTTTTTTTTTTTTGAAGGTGTGGACATTGTAAAAGATTAATACCAGAATATAACGAAGCTGCTAATATTTTGTCAGATAAAAAAAGTGAAATCAAATTGGCAAGTGTAGATGCAACTACAGAAAATGCATTAGCACAAGAATATGGAATTACAGGTTATCCAACTTTGATATTATTTAATAAAAAAAGAAGAGTAAATTATGGAGGAGGTAGAACAGCACAATTAATAGTGGATTGGCTTTTGCAAATGACTGGGCCTGTATTTACAGAAATAGAAGGAAATATAGAAGATGTTTTATCTGAGAAAAATATTAGTGTAGCATTTTATTTAGAATATACTTCAGAAGATAACGAACTATATAAAAAGTTTAATGAAATTGGTGATAAAAATCGTGAATTGGCAAAATTTTTTGTTAAAAAAAATGATAAACATAACAAATTATATTGCCATAGAAAAGATGAAAATAAAGTAGAATATGATGAAAAAACATCATTAGATGAATTTATAAATACGGAATCCTTCCCATTATTTGGAGCAATAAATACAGAAAATTATCGTTTTTATGCAGAAAGTTCAAAAGAATTAGTTTGGGTATGTGCAACGAATGAACAATATAATGAAATAAAGGAAGAAGTAAGGTTAGCAGCAGCAGAACTAAGAAGTAAAACTCATTTTGTTTTGTTAAATGTCCCTGAATATGCTGACCATGCAAAAGCTTCATTAGGATTAAATGAATTTCCTGGTTTAGCTTTTCAATCAAGTGAAGGAAGATTTTTATTACCAAATGCTAAAGAATCATTACGTAATCATAAAGAAATAATTAAATTTTTCAAAGATGTAGAAGAAGGAAAAATTGAAAAATCTCTTAAATCAGAACCAATACCTGAAGAAGATAAGGATGCACCTGTTAAAGTAGTTGTAGGAAATTCATTTGTAGATGTAGTTTTAAAAAGTGGAAAAGATGTACTTATTGAAATTTATGCTCCATGGTGTGGACATTGTAAAAAATTACAACCTATTTATGAAGAACTTGGAAAACATTTAAAAAAATATGATTCTCTAATTATTGCAAAAATGGATGGTACTCTTAATGAAACCCCAATTAAAGATTTTGAATGGTCTGGTTTTCCCACTATATTTTTTGTAAAAGCAGGATCAAAAGTACCTTTACCATATGAAGGAGAAAGAACATTGAAGGGTTTTGTTGATTTTTTAAATAAACATGCTACAAACACTCCTATTTCTATTGAAGGTGTTTCACAAGATACAGATGGAAGCGAAGAAGAATTATAAAAAAAAAAAAATATGTAAACACATATATATATATATATATATATTTACATAAAAATTAAGTATATGATATTAACAAAATTAAATATAATAATATAAAAGTTATAAAAAATAATATATTTACACTGAAGTGTATTAAAAGAAATAAGAGCATATTTCATGAAGTAAAGCAATAGATGTATATTTATGCTAAAAACAATTATTTTATATTATACATGTGTGTAAAAAGTACACCTTGAGAATAAATTTCTATTATATCTTTTCATGTATATATTACAAAATGCACATAAAAATATTTGTACATAAAATATTCATGGTACACTTTAATTTTTTTTTGAAACATTTTTTACATATTAAATAGTAAATTCATTTTTAATTAATATATAATCATATTTTTATAAGCAATCATATTTTCCTACATATATTAACTTCGTTTTTTATAAAATTGTATATATTTTCTATGCAATAATTTTTTTTTTTAATATATATATATATATATATATATATATATATATATATATATATTTATATGCCTATTTTACAAAAAACTTTTTATTATTTTTTTTTAACATTATACAAATTTCGTTACATAACTATCCTATTTAAACTTATTTTACAAAAATAAGCTAAACAATTTTGCAATTTATAAAAAAAAAAAAATAGAATGTTCAAATTAATTTTTTTTTCTTTTTCTTTATATTTTTAAGGAAAAAAAAAAAAAAAAAACATAAATTATACATTATAAAATTTGACAATTTGAAAAAAAAAAAAATTTTTTTCTTTTTCCTATAATTATTATATTAGTATGATATGTGTTACATATATATATTTTTATATTGTATAAATTGAAAAACGTAAAAATTATAGTATATGTTATCCATATATGTATCAGTCGAAGTTTTAAAAAAAAATATATATTTTCATATATAAGGGATTAAAAATGTATATCAATTTTATTTTAAAAATACAAATTAAAATATAAAGAAAAAAAAAAAAATGCTCTTTTTTTTTTTCCCCCTCTCACTGTATTATTATCCTATGTATCCTTTACACTTTTTCGATGCACACATACATTTAATGTTTTTGTAATTTATTCCATAATGATATTTTAAAGGTTCATCTGGATGTATATCCCTTGAAGCAAAAATGCCAACAGAAGGATAATTATCACCTCTCCATATTGTAATAACATTTACATTTGGTTCGCATGAATGATTTAAAAAACGAGCAACATTAGAAAAAAAAAGAGCATCAATACACGGAATTTTCCAATCATCTGGATATGTTTCATCAACTTCAGCAGTTTCAATAAAATAATTGAAATAACCTTTTTTATCATATTCATGTTCTCTTGAAATCATTTCTTTTCTTGTTGTAATTTCACCAACATAATGCATAATTAACGAATTTGCTTTAATATATGAACAAGAAACTATATCCCAACCAATATCTTTTGTTTTTACAACCTTAACGGGGTAATGCAACCCTTCAGGAAACTTATTAGTACATTTTAAAGGATCACACAAACAATTTCCTGAACATGCAGCTAAAACATTAAAATCATTAATATCATAATTTTTATTTCCATCACAATATATTTTATTAGTTCTTTTATGCCTTAATCCCTTACAATATCCATTGATATATAATTCATCATAGTCTTTTTTATTGTAATTTTTTGGAGCACATCCTGAACATAAGGGAAGTAAATTATAAGGAGGTAATCTAGAAAAATATATAGTTTTATTGACATATGTAAAATTCATTGGAGGTAATGAATCATCTATTACATTTTCTACAGGAATTTTAAATTTTTCTTTTCCTGCAGATAAATCTTCATAAGGATTCCATGAATCACTAAAAGGTTTTTTTAATTCAATATATGCTGATATAGCTTCTTTACTTTTTATTGGAATAAATAAATGTGCTGGTCTCTTTGCCATTTCACAATTTATTGCTATTTCTGTTTTCTTCGTAGAAATATTCAATTTTTTCAAATTCTTTGTTCTGATTCTTTGTTTTATATTAATCTCCTTTTCAAAATGTAATGTTTCTAAAATTAATACAAGAGGCAAATATTTTCCTGAACACCAAAATGGAAATTCGTCAACAATACTTTTTTTTTTTCCATTAACATCACTGTTAATACAATTAAAATCATTTTTTCTATCTTTTCTCATAACTTTTTTTTTATTTTTAAATTTTTCCATTTTAGTTGCATTATTTCCATTCTTTATTTGATTACTACGATTGTTAAAATTATTGTTTGCATAGTCTAAGAGTGAATTATATTCTTTTTCCATTTTTTTTTTTGATAAATATTTGATGTTTTCTTGGGCTTCTTTTTTCCTTTTTTCTTGTCTAATTCTTTTTTTACAATCTTCATATTGTTTTGCATCTGTATTAATCCACTCTGAAGCCAAATTTTCTTGAATACACTTTTTTCTTATAAATTTATAAATATGATTAAAATTAGTAAAAGTAGTTGATTTATAATTTTTTAAGTAAGGGACTTTTAAAGTCAAAATAATTTCGTTATTTAAAAATACATTAATTGAAACAGCATTTTTATCAATTAAATACTTTTTTCTGTAAGATTTATTATCAAAAAATCTATAGCTACTATTAGGAATAAAGCACTTATCAACATATAATCTTTTAAAAACATAAAGAATATCTCTTTTGTATTCGTATGTTGAATAATCATTTATAGTGAATGCATTCACAATTTTATAAATTCCATCATACCTTATACCGTAATTAGGACTATATTTAGTTTTCAAATTATTATGACGAAATATTCTGACAGGTATTTGCAATAAATAAGAATTATAAAGAGCATTAGCATAGCACTTTCTTAGACTTGATAACTTACTATTTAAAAAAGATAACAAATATCTTAACACAAAATAGTTTCCATTATCAGTTAGAACATCATTCTTACAGTTTAATATAACATATGAAACGATATGTTCATTTTTATTTAAAGGGTGTAAAAATAAATTGTAAGAAGTATATTTACATAAAAAAAATAAAGAAATATGATAATTATGAGAAAAATGGGTATTTACTTTAATATCTAAAATATTAAAATTATTATTATATATTGTATCTACAGATAACATGCATTTTTTTTCATCAATAATTTCTTTATTGTTATATTTTTTCTCACATTCTTTAATAAATTTAATTTTATTTATATTCGAATTTTCTAATTTTTTGCTTATTTCATCATCATTTTCAAACTCATATATGTCTTCTTTTCTTTTCTTTTTTTTATTAGCTGAATCATTTTTCAAACTAATTTTATAATTATTTTTTATTTTTTCTAAAAGCATAACATTTACATTCTCTAATTCATTTACATTTGTTCTGTAATTTTTTTTTGTTTCTTGCACTTCATTATTTTTTTCTTTTTCTGTGTATTTTTTTTTTTTTGTTACACAATTTTTTGAACTCCTATTTTTCATTAATGAAAGGTTATTATTACAAAAGAAATTTTTTTTCTCTCTTTTAATAGAAGTATTTTTTTGTTTACTTTGATTTTCTGGAAATTTATTTTTGTTTTTTAAATCTATATCCTCTTTATATTCATCATTTAATACATTACTATCATCTACCTTTTCATCTTCTATTATTTTATTATTTTTTAAGTTATTTTCTTTATAGAAAGACTTATCTGCTTCTCCATCACTTATTTTTATATCTTCTATGTTCGGATTTGTATAATTATTTAATTTTAAAATATTATTTTTTTTCATATTTATGAAATTATCACCATGTAAATTAATTGCTTTCTCTCCTTCATTTTTAATTTTTCTCGATTTTTCAATCATATTTTTTATGAGAAAATTGTCCGTATTATAATTATTTATAATACTTAATATGTTTTCATTAACCATTTTCTGAAAAAAAATCTCTTTATTTTTATTTGTGTTAACCGAAATATCCTCATTTTTTAAATCTTCTTTATTTGAATTCATTTCATTATTATTAATATTGTTGTGTAATTCACCAGTTTTAATATTACAATTTTTTATTTCATCATATTTTTTTACCATAGTATTATCGGTAGAAGATACCTTCTGCTTTTTATATGAATATAAACTATCTTCCATTTTATCATAAACATAAAATTTTCGTTTACTTCTTTCATGAGCACATAACGTTTCTTTATTGTCTGTTTCTTCATTACTAACTTCTTTTTTTTTAACTGTAACAGATAATTCTTTTTCATTTTTACTAAAGTTCTCTTTTTCTTTTGTTTTTATTTTAACATTATCATGAATTTTGCTTTCCTTCTTCCTTATATTCATATAATATTCAAAATTAATATTTTTGTTATAATTGTTATAATTATTACATTTATTATTGCAATTTCGATTTCTATTCATATGAGACAAGTTACTATTCTTATCATGATCATCCTTTTTACTTATGTTTTTATCATAACCATCATTATTATTATTATCATAATTATTTTCATCATCATTTTTATTTGTATTCCTGTATTCTCTATTAGAATTATAACTTTTTATATTATTCCCTGTATAAATTTTTTTGTTGTATTTTGTGTCATCATTTTTATTATTCTTTACATCATTTCTTATATCACTATAATTATTTATAATTTCGCTATCTTTATCATTTAAAATATTATAATCAATTTCATTGAATTCACTTTCATCATTTAAATAATTTGAATATAAAACAGGCCTATTTGAACACATAGAGGCAATTTTACTGTTATCTTTTTCTGATAAAGTAAAATTGTCAAATGTCTTTGGTTGAACATTTTTCTTAGAAAATTTTATATTATGTATATTTAAATAAAAAGAATTAATAAAATCCATTAAAGACATCTTTTGTTTGTTTATATTGTGATGATAATTATCAAACATTCCTAGAATAATTGAATGAGCATCTATTAAATTGTCTTTAATTCTATAATTTGGTATAGCTCTTTCTTCTATATAAATATTCTTATTCTGTATTTTATAATAGAATCTTAAATTTTTAAATAAACAAAAAGTAAATATAAGTTTTAATGAGCTTTTTAAATTAGTTATATCATAAGATAATATATTGTACAACATAAATTGTTCCATTAACGAATCTTTACTAGATATAATTTCATTAGAATTGAATCTTTTCATATTTACTTCATGAACTAAACTTAATAGTATTAGGGTTTCATCGATTGTTAAATCTTTTTTTTTTATTTTAGTTTTTAAAGATAAATTATCATTTTCTTCTATAATTATAATTTTTTTACTTATTTCCTTATTTTTTAAACAAATAGAACTATTTTTGCTTGTGTTATCATCATCCATTTGAAGAAAAAAATTTTTAGAAATTTTTATATTTGAAATTTTTTTTTTAATACTTTTCCCTTCATTATGATTCTGCTTTGATAAAATATTATTATTATCTTCTTCTCTATTTTTTACATCTGATGTATCATATGTAAACTTTTTTATAGGATTTTTATTTTTAAGACCATTAAGAGAACTTTTATTATTATTATTATTATTGTTGCTGTTGTTGTTGTTATTATTATTATTATTGTTGTTGTTATTGTTATTATTATTATTATTATTATCATTATTGCTATTATTATTATTACTTCCATTATTATTATTATTATTATCATTATTGCTATTATTATCATTACTGCCATTATTATTATTATTATTATTATTATTATTATTATTATTATTATTATTATTATTATTATTATTATTATTGTTGTTGTTGTTATTGTTATTGTTATTGTTATTATTATTATTATAATCATTACTGCCATTGTTATTATTATTATCATTATTGCTATTATTATCATTACTTCCATTGTTATTGTAGTTATTATTATTATTGCCATTGTTATTATCGTTATTAGTATTAGTATTAGTATTATTATTACTACTACTACTACTAATATTATTATTATTATTTTTTTTTTTATATTTAACTTTACTTTTATCTAGGTTCCTCTTTTCCTCATTATTTTTCTGATTAATATTTTTCTTAGGTTGAAGATTATATTCTTTCAAATTATTTGATGGAGGGTAATTACAATTTTTTGAGTTTGTCTTTCTTTTGTTTAATTTATTTTTATCTTCCTCAATTAATGAAAGATCATTATATAAATTACTTTCCTTTTTTTCATTAACAAAATTGTTCTTTAGGTTTATTAAATTCTTTATACATTTTGGTTTCTCATTTTTTTTTAATGTACTTTTATTAATATTCTCATGGAAATCATCATATTTTATTTTATTATTATTTTTACTTCTACTAAGGTTACTGTTAGTATTATTAAAATTATTGTTATTATTTTTATTTTTTCCAGAATTATTATTAATAGTAATGTTAATTCTATTATTAATGTCACTTCTATTATAATTAATATTATTTTTATTACTAATAGTTTTTATTTTATTATTTACACTATTGTTATTATTGCTAATATTAATATTGTTATTATTGCTAATATTACTATTGTTATCATTGCTAATATTACTATTGTTATTATTGCTTATATTACTATTGTTATTATTGCTAATATTACTATTGTTATCGTTGATATGGCTATCAACATTCTTTAATTTATTATAATTGTTATTTTTAATTTTATTATTATTATTCCTATTATTGTAATAGTTATTATTACTATTACTAATATCATTAATAATATCGTTACTATTGTTTTTATTATTACTGATTATATAATTATTATTGAAAATAATATTATTATTGTTACAATTATTATTCAAACTGCTGTTTCTTTTATTATATACATTGTTGCTACTATTATTATTCTTATATCTATTAAGAGTAATATTATTGTCTCCGTGGTTGCCATTGTTAATAGAATTTTCTTTATCACTGTTATTATAAATGTTACATTTTTCATTAATAGAATCATTAATACTGACATAATTATTATTATAACTATTATTATTAGTAGTAGTATTATTATCATTATTATTATTAGTAGTAGTAGTATTATCATTATTATTATTAATAATATTATCATATTTATTGTTGTTTTCATTATTATTATTATTATTATTATCATTATTATCATTAATAGAATTTTTTAATACTTCATTTAAATTATTTTCATGTATTTTCTTTATTGTTTCTGTTAAAATTTTTATTTTTTCATTATTACTAAAACATAAATTGTAATTTACATTTTCATAATTTTCATTATTTTTCTTTAGATGATTCTTAAAATTTTTATTTTTACAACTAATTATGTTTCCTTTATGTATTTTTTCATTGTCTCTTTTTAAATTATTGTCATTTTTATGAATTTCATTTAAATAATTATTTTCAAATGTATTTAAATTATTTACATTTTCATTCAAGTTTGTACAGTTTTTTTTTTTATCAGTTAAATAATCGTTTATATTGTTTTCACTTTTACAATTTTTATTAAAATTTTTTCTAATATATTTTTCATTCATTTTTTTTTTTATATTTCTGTTATTCAAGTATTCTTTATTATTGTTTATGTTTAACATTTTACTTTTTATTTTTTTTTTTTGGGTCTATTAATTAATGATTATTATATTTCGCTTCTAAAAAAAAAATGTTAGTGATACAGAAGATGGTTAAATAACAGCCAAAATAAAATCAAAAAACAAAGTTAATTTTTCATATAATATTTAAAGAGTTAAGTAAAAAGATTCATTCTTTAAAACATTCATAAAATCATACCTATCAATATTATTAAATGGATTTACATAAAATTCATTTTGGTAATTTAAATAGTGTCCTTATAATTGATATTTAAATGAATCATTATTATTTTTATTTTTTTAATTCTTTTTTTACTTTATTAAAAGGTGTATTCTTGTTTTTCCTTATTTTTTATTTAAAAATATTATATTTTTTAGATTAAGTAATAAAAAATAACAAGGAAAAAAAAAAAAAAAAAAAAATACTTTATTATTTTTTTTTTATGTATTTTTAACTATGAGTTATATTATTTTTTATAAAATTTATATACATATTTTTACAAGTATATATATATATTTATTTATATATGATTACAATTTATAAAAATGTAATGAAAACAAAAAAAAAATTTAATGGTATTAATTATATATGAGGTTATATATTTCCCAATTTAATAATATATCAATTATTTATATTTAACAATGTATGTTAACAAAATTTACATTTGAAAAATAAGTAAAAAAAAAAATTTATATCTTAAATAATATTGTTAATTTAATGCCTTTTTGTTTGGTTTATGTATTTTTAGTGCCATTATTATTGTCATTTCATTTTTATAATAATATTGTAACTTAGGTGTGTTAATTTCTATCAATAGATTTTCGAATGCCTTTTGAAAATTAATATATATATATATATATATATATATATATATATATTTTTTTTTTTTTTTTTTTTTTTTTTTTTTGTGAAATATGGATATCTATAAGAAGAAAATAAAAAAACACTATACCTAATATTTTTTAAAATACAACTATAAAAAAAAGTGACACTTAAAAACACTTCAGGTTAATTTTTAAATACAGCATTGTTATTGTTATTTTTTTTTTTTAATAGCTACATTTTTTCATTTTTAAATGAATTAATGTTATTTATTCAAATATGTAAAATGATTACCAAATTTTCAGTTTTCATTTTAATTTTTCTTAATTTATCTCATGGGTTGTGCTACTTTTATTATTTTTCTTTTTTTTTTTTTTGAGTCTTTTAGTGCACATTTTTTTTTCTTTTCATTCTTTAAAAAATAATTAAAAGAAATCAAAATTTATTTAAGTAATAAATAAAAAAGTTAATAGTAATTTTTCTTTTTAATAGAAATAATTTATTCTAAATGTTCCTTTTTTCTTGTAGAATTTTTTTTTTTTTTTTTTTTTCATTCTTAAAAAATGTTACAACTTATAATGTACTCCTTTTTTACTTTTTTGTCTAAAAGAATTTTTATTATAAAATTTTTAATATTTTTATTATAAAATTTTTAATACTTTTATTATAAAATTTTTAATATTTTTATTATAAAATTTTTAATACTTTTATTATAAAATTTTTAGTTTTTTTATTATTAGTTCTCTATAATAGTTATTATAATGTCACAATAATTTATAATTAAAATGAATTAAGAAAAAGTAAAATATACATGCTTAAGTAAGTTATAAAGATTTATAAAATGTGTAACATATTAAAATGAGAACATGAATATTAAGAATGAAAGTTTTATATTTATTTTTTTGTTTAAAAAAACAAAATAAAAACAGAAAAAATTTCACAAAAAATTTAATAATTTAAAAAATACCATCTTTCTACAGAAAAAGCTTTTTAGATCTTTTAAAGGAATTTTTTTTTTTTTTTTTTTTTTTTAAATATTAACATTTGTATTACATTTACAAAAAATTTTAAAAATTTATATGATTAGAAATATTAATTTGTTTTTAATAAATACAATTCTTATTATTTTTTAATATTTCAATTGTTTATGTTTATATATTAAAAAAAAAATTATAGGAAGCAACACTTTATTTTTATTTGTGTTAATTTAGATTTAAAAGAAAAATAAATGAATCATAATTATTTTAGTCTTATTTTTTTTTTTTTTTTTTTTTTTTTTTTTTCAAATTGACAATTTATATATTATTCTTTAAAATAATTTTTTTTTTTTTTTTGTGATATTTTTTATATCTTTTTTTAAAAATATGAGTTGTAATTTAAACGATAAACTATGTAGTTCTAAAGGTAGCAATTTTTTTTTGAAGAAATATTTCATCAAAATTTAAAAAAAAAATTATTTTATTAATATATATTTTATAAATGTTTCTTAAAAATATAGTTATAAATATTTTATAAAATTGGTTTATAAGATTGTCTCAAATTTTTTTTTCCTTTTTCTACTTTATAAAAATACATTAATGTTTTATAAAAAATATACTTATTTATATATTTACATATAGGATATATGTTTTTTAAAATACTTACACTTTTTCATTAAAAAAAATGTTATTTTTTATATTTTCATTTTTTACTTTAATTTCTTTTTGTAGGGTAATTAAATTATACACATTTTATTAAAAAAAAAAAAAAAAAAAAAAAAAAAGAGGAAAATAAATGAATATATCATTTATAGGTGTAATCATATGTTTTATTGGATCATTTCTAGGTGCATTAGGAGATAAATTTGTTCATGATAGTTATAGTAAAGATGAGAATGAAAATTATAAAATATCAAGAAAAAATTTATGGTTATTGGGAATATTATTAAGTGTTGTAATTGATTCTTCTTTTACTATGATTGCTTTATATTTTACGTCGGCTGCTTTAGTTACTCCTTTTGCTGGTGTTCATATATTATGGAATCTTATTATAACAAATATATGTTTAAAAATAAGAACAAAATTACATCAGTATATGGGTAGTATATTTTTAATATGTGGTATAGTTATAATTAATACGTTTTCAGAAAAAAAAGTGGATATTAAGAATATGAATTATTTAATCAGTATGTACAGTCAAACAAAAGTTATCATTTATCTAATTTGTGTTTTTTCTGTAATATTCATTTTATTAATTTTGTGTTTAATTCCTTTGTGTTTTCATAACATGGATAAATCGAAATACCTCAAAAAGTTAAAATTTTTTTATTCTAGAAAATTAGTTATTACTCCCTCTAAAAAATTATATACCAATTCTTTTGTTCAAAAAATTAAAATAGATACCAAATCATTCGAAAAAAAATTTCTTCATAGAAGTAAAAATTATTATGAAAATTCAATTCATTATTCTAATAGTAATAAAAATACTAATGATAATTTAATAGGTTTTAATGTTGACAAAACATATAATAATGATGAAAACATATTTATTAGAAAGAATAATTCATCTTTTTTATTTAAATCTGACGATAAAAGTAATTTAGATAATCAAATGAATAAAAAAATAATAGAAAATTTAAATTCTCTACCAAATAATAGTATTGTAGTTATAAATAAACAAGAAATTTACATTAATTTAATGAATAACTTTTACTCAAAAGATTCTATTATAAAACTAACTAAAAATAAATTATTTGAATCAAACTTTAGGGAAGTAAAAAAATATGATTCAACTAAACTTACGAAAAAAAAAAATATTTGTAAAAAATATTCTAAAGATCATAAATTATGTAATATATTTAATCTAAAAAAGAACTATAATGAAAAAGGAGAGAAATACAAATATCCACTATTTAAAAAAAAAGATAGAAAATTAAGAAACAAAAAGAGAAATAGATTTTGCTTAATTTTAAATAATAAAATGAATAAAAATACAGTTAAAAAAAAAGAAAATAGTAGTTTGAATTATAATGATTTTTTTCAAAATGAATCAAATATTAGTGACAGAAATGATGAAGAAAAATATATAATTCATAATAATAACCCTTTATTATTGTACAGTGATTCACAAAATTTAGATTATAATGAAAATAAAACAAGAAAAAAAAATGATCCATATGTAAAAAAGAAAGAGTCTTATTATTATATAGATGGTCATAGTACCAATGATAGTAAAATAATTGAAATAGATAAAGAAAATGATATTCTAATGTTGCAACGTAAAGATAATAATGAAATTGATATTTGTCTAAATGGAATAAACAAAGAAAATAGTGAGGAAAAAAAGGAAAAAAAGGAAAAAATAAGTAAAAATGATGATTATAATGAAAGAAATGATATTCCTTTAAAACATCTTGTAAAAAAATACGATACTTCATTAAATAACACAATAAATGAATATGACAACAATATTAATAATGATATAATTAATAATGAGGATAATATTAATAATAGTGATGATAATGTTATTAATAATGATGATGATGGAAATAGTAATATTAATCAATTGCAATATATGTCTTTTATAACAGCTATTTACAAAATACCATCAAAATCCAAAAAAATTTATACTGAGACTATATATTATGGAATTTATTGTGGTTTTTTGTGTGGAATATCTGGGGGATTAGTTAATATATTTTTTGAACAAATAATAGGAGTATTTTCACAAGAGAAGTTTTATATGTTTGAAAATTTTCTTTCTTATTTTTTAATATTCTTAGCTTTATTTTGCTTATCTAATCAATTAATTTTTTTAAATGTATCTTTATCTCATTTTAATGTTACTTCAGTTATTCCTTTAATTATGTCTAATATTGTTTTTTTCAGTAGTTTATCTACTATTATTATGCAGTTAAAGGATTGTAAATTAAAAGCTATAAATGCTATTTCATTTTCTTTTGGTGTTTTTTTAGTTATTTTAGGAATACTATATTTGCAATATAATATAAACGATATAATAATAAAACATATAAAAAAAAAAAAGAAATAGAAAAAAAAAAAATGAGATAATTTAAGTTTCCTTAAGTAAGAATATAATTATAATTTTAATAATAATTTCATATTCTTTATTTTGTTTTTTTTTTTTTTTTACCTTCCTTTTCTTTTTTTTTTTAATGTTTTCATAAAGATTCTTGTTATATTTATATTCTTGTGTATGCAACTTTTATAAATTTTTTTTTTTTTTATTCTTATTTTCTTTGATTTTATAAATTAAATATAATTTTTAAATAATTTTGTTATTAATATTTATTTCCAATTTATTCTCCTTTTTTGTAGGAATTCATGTTATTGATAATTTTCTTTCATATATATATATATAATTATTATTTTTTTGTTATCTACTTGTTTTTGTATTTAATTTTTAAGCAAAAATCTTTGTGTGTTTTTTTTTTTTTTTTTTTTTTTTTTTTTTTTTAAATACTACATATTTTAATGTTATTAATGATTATGCAAAAAAAAAGATTTTTTTTTTTTTTTTTTTTTTTTTTTTTGTAAATACTACATATTCTAATGTTATTAATGATTATGCAAAAAAAAAGATTTTTTTTTTTTTTTTTTTTTGTTTTATGAAATTTAACAAAAAAATTGATAGGTATATTATTATATGATGTTTGTTCTTTCTATTAAAAATTATTAAACCATTTTAAGATTTTTTTTTTTTTTTTTATTTTTTTTTTTTACCTTTTTTTAATTAAAAATAATTAATCTTTTCATTTATATGAAAATATAAGTTTTTTTTTTTTTTTATTATATATTTGTCCTGAGTATTGTTAATATACTATTTAAAAGGAAAACAAAAAATATAAAAAGAAAAAAATTCAAATTTTTAATTAAGGTTTAAAGGCATAAAAAAAAAAATATATATGCAAACAGAAAATTGAATAATATATAATTAAGAAAAAAAAAAAAAAAAAGAAAGAAAAAATAATATGCTTACATATATTTCAATAGTTTAAAAATGGGATCATTTAAATAAAATTGGGTAATATAATTAGAAAAAACATATTTTATACAAAAATATAAGTTTGAATTTTATTATTAATGATAATAGTTAATATATCTAAAATATTTTTGTTTTTTCTCCAAAAAGATTAACTAATTTTTTATATTTATCATAATGAAAATATATTGTAGACATTCTAAAAACATTATAAATAAAACATGACACTCTAAAAAAGTAGAACATTTTTTTTTAATTTAAAAGAAAAAATAACATGATCAATATATATATATATATATATATAAAAGTTCATATACGTATGTACAAAGTAAAATAAATGATTGATGTATATATATATATATATATATGTGGAGTTTAAAAATATGAAAAAGAAATGAGATGTTTGATATTCATTATATTGTTTATTTCTTCTTTAAAATGTAAACTAATAAGAAAATATTCCTATATTAAGTCTATTCCTAATTATGTAAAAATTACTAGAAATGGAAAAACAAATAAAAAAATATATAATACAAATGATCTTTTTGAATTTTTCACAACTTTAAATGAACAACAGGAAGAAAAATATAAAGAAGAAAAAAAAAAAAAAAAAAATAATTCTGTTACATATATACAAAAATTACCTAAAAAGAAAATTTTACTAAAAAGATGGAAATATGATTTATTTGATAAAATTAAAGAAAAAATGAAAGAAGAGGAAGAATTAAAGAGAAAAACAAAATTATGCAGACATAAATATAAATTACCTATTGATTTTTACAAATTAGGTGATGAATTAAAAGGGAAGATCGTTCATGTAGAAAATCACTTAATTAAACTAGATATTAATTCAATACACTTTGCTCACTTATATATTAAAAGATATTTTAATGATAAAGCGCAAATAAAAAAAAAATATGAAATAGGAAAATATATTGATGTGGTTATATGTTATATTCATAGAAAAAACAAAATTATACAAGTTACAGATAATGAAGAAGAAATAAAAATTTTGAAAAAGAATTTGCAAAAATTTTACAACAGTTGTAATCTAAAAGAAGTAGTAGGAGAAGAGGGAAAAGATAAAATAAAAGAAGAAATGAAAGAAGAAATGAAAGAAGAAATGAAAGAAGAAATGAAAGAAAATATAAAAGAAGAAATGAAAGAAGAAATGAAAGAAGAAATGATAGAAGAAATGAAAGAAGAAATGAAAGAAGAAATGATAGAAGAAATGAAAGAAGAAATAAAAGAAGAAAATGAATCAGAAAATAAATGTAAAGATGATGAATATGAATACAAAGATAAATACAATGAGAGAAATAATTGTGAGGACAATTATAAATATAAAACAAATTACGATTACAAATTAGAAAAAACATTTGAAGATAAAGGTATATTAAAAAATAAATATGAAAGCACAAAGGAACAAGAAAATATAAAAAACAGAAAAGTTAATATATTAAAATGTGATGATAAGTTAAAAAATAAAAAGGAGGAGGAAACAGTTAAATTAGACAAAAGTTTAAAAAATAATATTGGAGAAATTAAAAATGATTTAGGATTGAAGTTTGGAATAAATAATGATACAAATGATTTAATGTATATTAAGGAAGAAAAAAAAAATGTCAAATTAAAGAAAATAACTGATTATAAGATTGAAGATGAAGTAAGTGGAGTTGTAAAATTCATCAATGAAGAGGGTGCTTATTTAGATATTGGTTGTAAAACTCTTGCATTTTTAAATTTAGGACATTATAATAAAGATCCTAAGTGTTTTTTTAATAATGCAAAAAAAAAAAAGATAGAAATTAATGATCATTTTAAAAATTTGAAAATCAGAAAAATTGATATATTAAATAACAGAATAGAAGTTAGCTTTTATAATATACAAGAAGAGGCTTGCTTAAGAATTTTAAATCAACAAGAGACATTAAAAGAACAAAATAAATATATTCCTTGTTCATCTTTTATAACTCAAAATTATCATATGATTAATTATATTAAAAAATACAACGAATTAAAAAAAAAAAAAAAAAATGTACATAACTTATTTGAAAAGAATAAACAATTAGATGAAATGAAAAATACAAAACATTTAAAAAAAAGTGAATTTACTCCATTTATTTTAAAATTTAATGAACTTAGTTCACCTAACAGTAACTATGAAGAAATGTTTGAGCATAATGCAAATAATGAACAATTTTTTGAAGAAATTGGTGCAACATCTAGCAAAGGAGATGATGATATTAGTTTTGAATTCTTCAAAAAAAAAAATAAAACATTAAAAGAAGAAATTGAAAATTACAGAAAACAAATTATAGGTGAAAAAGAAGATGATCAAGCAAAAATATCAACTACAAAAAATAAACTTCAACATAATATAGACAATTTACATAAAGAAAATACTTTTGATTTTGATTTATTATCCACGAATTTTAAAAATTTTGAGGAAACTAAAGAATATGAAGAAGATACAGATTACATAAATAATAATAATCATTTTCAAGATGTATATAATATGAAGAATACTGTAAATAGTAGTAATTTAGAAGAAGAAAATATACCTACTCTATTATACCTTAAAAAAAATTTAGCTAATATAAAAAAGGATGTTATTAGTCAACATAATAAGAATAATACAAATAATATTAATGACAAAAAAAAAAATAAAATTCATCACAAAATTGAACAGAAATTGGGAATTTTAAAAAATGATGAAATTAAAGATAATTATTACAAGAATATTGAAAAAAAACATAATTTTGACAAAAATGAAAATGGAAAATTAAAAGATGATTTTCATGAATATGAATTTGATGAAAATGAATATGAATATGAAGATGAAAATGAAAATGAAGATGAAAATGAATATGAGGATGAAAATGAAGATGAAAATGATGATGAAAATGAAGATGAAAATGAAGATGAAAATGAATATGAGGATGAAGGTGAAAATGAAGGGGAAGATAAAGATGAAAGTAATGAAATGAAAGATATTTTAGATTTGCATAAAAACAAGAAAAAAGAAAATTCTTACAAAAATGAAGAAATGATAGATAATATTCTGAAAAAAAATGAAGAAAATAATCTCTTGGAAGATCATGAAATAGACGGAAATAATCAAGATGAAAATGATTCATATTTTAATGTAAGAAAAAATTTGAAATATATTTTAAGTAAAGATATAAATTTAAATTTAATGGATGATGATGAAAAATGCTTAGAAGAAGCATCAAAACTATTTGGTGAAGATATCAAAACATGGGAAGAAAAAATGTATTATTATTTTGGAAGTAAAGAAAGTATAATGTTGGATAATGTAGAAATTTATGATGATGAAGAATTCAAAAATAGTTTATTGAATAAAAATTTAGATGATTTTAATGAATATGATAAACTTTTAGATTCAGAAAATTTTGATATATTTAATGAAAACAATTTTTTAGGTGCAAAATATGATGCTAATAATATTAATGAAAATACTAAAAAAGTTACAAATGAAAAAGTGAATGAAAGAAATTACAATGAAGAAAAAAATATTACTGATATTTCTAATAATATAGAATGTAAAGAAAACAATTATAATGATAATATAGAAAATTATATTAATACTTTTATAAATTGTGAAAAAGAAACAAATGAACAAACTACATATGTAGATTCTCCTAAAGAAATTACAAACTCTAAAAAAAAAAAAAAAAAAGAAAAGCAAGATATTTTAAATAAAACTATGAATAAAAATTTAATTGAAGAAAATAATGTTCTTAAAAAAAATTTATATAGTACAGAGAAAGTAATACAAAAAAAATGCATAAGCGATTTTAATGAGAATAATAAAGAAATGGTAAACAAAAAAGAAGTGAAAATAAAAAGTGATGAACTTTCGAATTCTTTAAATAAAAATGAAATAAATGTTGATGAAATTATAAATAAAGCTATAAATATAGGTAATATTTTACAAAAAAATAGACTAGAAAAATTATTAAAAAAAAAGAACAATGTAAATGATAACAGTGATAATATCAGTAATGTAAAAAATATCAATTTTTTAAAAATAAATAAAATTACAACGAAAAACAAAAATATGAATATAACAAACCCTAAGGAAAATGAAGAAAATAATGAACATTATGAAGAATATTATGAAAAAAAGGAAAATAAAAAAAATGATGATCTAGAAGCATATAAATATGCATCATATGAAGTAAAAATAAATAGTTTATTATTTTTTTTTTTTTTATATTAATTTTAAAAATTATATATATTTATATATATATATATATTTTATATGTAGGTACAAGGATATTATAAAAGGAAGAGAAACAAAAAAATGATAGAATTGGATGACTTGGAAGAAATAAAATCAGAAAAAAGTGAAGACATTTTATTAAATGATGAAGATATAATAAATAAAGATGATGAATCTTATAAGAAGGAAAAGAAAGAAGGTACAGAATATATAGAGGATAAGAATGACTTTATAAATTTGGATAATAAAAAAGATTTTTTCCTTTTATATGGAGGGAATGATAATATTATTGAAAATAATTTTTTAGAGAAAATCTTAGAAGATGAAAAAAATTCCAACAAAGATAAAAGTAAAGATATAGATTTTTTAATAAAAAGTTACAGATATGCTAATATTTACCCAGATAAATGGATTAACGATTTTTATAAAAAAAAAGAAAGTACTACTGCTATAAATAATGAAATTATGAATGTAAAAAAATTAACACATGAGCATGATCATTTGAAGGAATTAAACACATTTAATGAAAAAAACATAAATGAATTGGAATCATATGAAAAAACTGAAAATCATAATAAAATCAACTTAAAAAACAATATGGAATATTTGCTAAGTACTATGACAAATGAAAGCTTTCTTTTAAAAGAGTTATCGTTAAAATTAGGATTAATTAAAAAAAGTGATATGAATTTAAATGATCAAGAATTAATTAATATTTTTCTTAAAAATGTAAAATTTAAAAGAGCTTTAAAATTTTACGGTATAAACACAAAAAATATAAGCATTTCTGTCATTTATAAAATAACCAAATTATTATATTTTGAAAGGCCTTTTCCTAGAAAAGAAAAAAATCATAAATTAAATTTAAATTAATTAAATTATAAAGAAAATAAAAAAAAAAAAAAAAATTAAGGATCTAATAATTTTATGTTATATATGATTATTTTAAAAATGTTAGTATTCTTCCCTTTTTATTGTTTTTTAATGTGAAATTATATTGAATTTATAAAAAAAAAAAAAAAAAAAAAAAAAATAATATTTTGTGAAAATATACTAAAAAAAAAAAATGTATTAATAATATATATATTCTCATATAAAAAAAAATATGCAATTATTATAAAAAAAAATAATTCAATATTTGTTTGAAATTTCAATAAAAAAAAAAAAAACTAATATATATATATATATATATTTATATGTATAAAAGTTTTACAAAAAGTAAAATCAAGACATGTGATAATGTAAAATTTTTATAATAATTATGTATATTTTAAATAAAATATAGAATAAAAAAATTACACGTAAAAATTTTCTTTTATCATAGATTCATTAGCAACAGGATCAAAATCTTCTAAAGGGTCAATCTTATTTAAACGTTTATTTCTTTTTTCTTCTTCAATTTTTTTAACTTCTTCAATTACCTCTGGTCTTTTACTTAATTTTTTCGTTTTTAATATATTTTTAAGCATTTTTTCCTTTTTATAATTTCCTCTATGTTTATAAAATGTTTCGAATTTTAATGAGCAAAATGAATTTAAATAATCTATAAAATGTCTTTTTAAGTATTTTAATTCAGAACTAGGTTTAACTATATTATGAATACGATTCAGTATATAATATATAGAATCATCTTTGAAAAAATTAAATTTCCTTGATCCTTCTCCAATCAACTCATTATTACATTCAATTTTATTTATAAGAATTCTTGTCATTTCTTGCCTAAAACCATAAAATTTCTTATAATTTTTTTTTCGTTTAAATTTTAATCTATATATTTTTTTTCCTCTAAAATGATTTACTATTGTAGCTTTAATTCTCACGTTATCTAGAAAAGGATTACCAAAAAATAATTTACCTTCTTCATTATTATAAAAAAATACTCTGTTTAAATATATTTTTTTGTTTTCTTCTTGTTTTATTCTAAAAAAATCATAATATCTACCCTCTTCAACCCATCTTATTTTTCCGCATATTTCAATTACACAATATTTTCCACTTCTATCTCTATTATCTTCTATTTCTGATAATTTTATTTGAGCCGGTGAACTAATCAATACATTTAATTTTTTGCTTCTATTTAATTTATATTTATAAAAATTGTTTATAAAATTGAAATATATTTTATCATTGTAAGTTCTATTTATTTTATTTGAGAATATTGGAATACTGAAATATAAAATTAAAATATATAAAAATAAAAAATATGTACCAAAAAAAAACATATTTTTTACATTTTCATTTTTCTATTATTTTACATTTTTATTTTTCCTTATTTTTAATATTATACACTTAATTTTTTTTTAATAATAAAATAAACCATTTTTATTTTATATATATATGATAATCTTAAAACATACTTAAATTTTCATACTTTACTATCTCATTCTTTTTAAATTTTTTAGTGTAATTCTTATATACATTAAAATAAATCATTATACAAGAAAAAAAAAAAAAAATTTTTTTTTTTTTTTTATTTATTTTTCTTTGAGATATATATATTCAAAAAAAAAAAAAAAAAAAAAAAAAAAATTTATGTCATAAAATAAAATGAATTTAATTTTTAAGAATTTTAATTGTTTTTTTTTTTACATCATTTATAGTGTATTTAAATTTATTCAATATATTTAATTTATATACCATTTCATACAATTATTTTTTATTTATTTAATAATTTTTTTTTTTTTTTTTTTTTTTTTTAAGAATTCAAAATTTTCTACAAAAAAAGGAATATATATAATAATTTAAATTGTTAAAAAAAAAAAAAAAAAAGTTACAAAAATTTTAAAGTAATAATATCAGTAGTAATATAAATTAAGATAAAATATGAAAGAAAATTCTATAATTAATTTTTTTAGACAAAAAAGAAAGATAATGTATTTATATAGTTATAAAATATGTTATCTTTTAAAAAAAAAAAAAAAATAATTTTATATTTCTAAAGTGATATCTCCTCTTTCAGGAAATAAAAGTTTTTTTTGTGAATTTCTTAAAATTTGTTCATTTGATAAATAACCTTTTTCTAATAATTCATGGGGTAATAAAGAGGAATATAAATTATTATTAAAATGTGATGAATTTGATTTAAATGTTTTGTATATTGGAAGGAAAATTAATCCCAAATCGTTATCTCCTAAATAATGAGAATATTTATTTCTCAATTTATTACTTCTCTTTATATTAGTACTTCCTGAAAGTATATCAGCTATTTTATTTAAATTAAAATTAGAATTATTTATTTCATCTAGTAATGATTTCTCTTTTTGTATTTCATAATTAGTTTTTGAAATTAATTCTTTAACATTTTCTGAATATGATTGAATAAGGATATTTTGCAATGTTGTTTTGAAATTTGCTTTAGATAATTTCATTTCTATTTTTGGAGACTGAGTTAAACGAGAATATTCATTTTTTCCATCATCTGTATCCACTCTATTTGTTAATGATTTTAATAAATTTCTTAAATTTTTATTTTTCTTTACTTTTTCACAATTGCAAAAGTAGCTAAACAAATATATAAAAAGAAGTACAAAAAAAAAGGGATATTTCATTTTTTATAAAAATTTTCTACAAAGAAATAATTTTTATTATTCATATGACATATAGACATCAGAAAATTTAATTAGACAAAAATTTAATAATTTAAAATTGAATTATTAATTTATTATTTACTTTAAGGATAACAATGTTTTTATTGATATTATTAAAAAAAAATTTTATATATATATATATATATATATATATGTTAATTTTTCTTTTATTTTAACATTTTTTTTTTTTTATAGTATATGTAATTTTAGTAAAAATAACTAAAATAATTTTATTTTAAAAAAAAAATAATTAAGATAAAAAATAATGCCTAAAACCAACATATGAAAAATTAAAAAATAGAACAAAACATTTTATTGGAAATTTAAATGTAATTACACAGTATGTTGAAGAAAAAAAAAAAAAAATGCAAATAGTAAAATTAATAACATGTTGCAATAAAAAATATATTTTTCATATATGAATATCTATAGTAATATAAAGGTATTTTTAAAAACTATTTTAAAAAAATAAAGTTTAACTATATAAAAATAAATAAATAAACAACGCAAATATATCAAAATATTTGTTTATAAATATAAAAAAGAAAAGTAATATATTAATAAATATACTATTATTTTAATATATAGATTTAATAATTCATAATTATTAACTCTTGCAAAATATATATATATATATAAAACTAAAAATTATTTAAAAAAAAAATAAAAATAATATAAATATTACACAAAAATCATTTTTTTTTTTTTTTTTTAATTACATTGCATTTTTAATAATGAAATTTTAAAAATATTCGTAAAAAATTTAATATAGACTTCTAATGAAGTGAATATATATATACATACATATATATATATATATCTTCAATTTTATTATTATTTTTAATATAAATATTAAAAAAAAAAAAAAAAAAATATAATAAAATAAAAAATGAATAAAAATATATTAATTATTCAAAATAGTTAATTCTTATAATTCTTTAGATTTTTAGTTTTTCTAATTATAAGAAAATTTATTATAAATATTTAATTTATTGTAAATGTTATTTTTATCATGTAATGCAATGTTTTTTTTGTTGTTTGAATGCAAATTAGAAGTTGTGTTAAAAACATAATTTTTATATTTATTCAAAGAAACATCTATATTATTTGAAGATTCTCCATTTGAAATTTCATAATTTTTATTTTTTTTTTTTAACTGAAAATTAAAAAAGGATTCATTTTTTTCATATCCATTTTTTTTATTATTCAAGTAATTAGAACTATTAGATATCATATATTCTTGAATTACTAAAAAATTAGAAAATTTACTATTATTAATATTATAATTGTTGTTATATTTACTACTATTATTATAATTATTATAATCATTATTATAATTTTTTTGTGATGATGGTAACTTTAATTTTTGTAATTCTAAAAATTTTTTTTTTGATATTTCATCTTTAAAAGCAATAGTGGCTATTGTAGGGAATGATTTTGTAATAAATATATATTCAAATTTTGGTATAAAAGTTTTATTAGAAAATTGTGATTCTAGAAATTCTTGTAATTCATATTCATTCCATTGTGGTGGTTTATTTTTTATAACAACACAAAATTTTTCTTTAACTTCATCTGATATTTCTTTCCAATATAAATGTCTTGGCCAAATTTTTACGTCTTTTATTTTATTATTATTACATTCATTTTTTCTATAATTATTTAATTCATTTAATGAAAAATTGTTATGCTTTATGCAACTTTCTATATCTTTTTTCTTTTCACTATTTTTATCTTTTTCTTTTTCTTTTTCTTCTTCTTCTTCTTCTTTTACTATATTATAAAGATCATCTTTTTCATTATCTACTCTTTGCTTTTGTAGATCCTTTTCTTTTTTCTTTTTATCAACTTGAATTTCTTGTTCCTGTTTTATTAAGTAAGAATCTTTTACTGTATCATTCTTGTTATCAATATTATCATCATTTAAACATATTTTGTTATTTTCCTTTTTTATTTGAATATTACTTGATATTTTATTTTTATCCTCTTCTCTTATATCGTCTATTATTTCATCTATACTCCCTTTATAAAAATATATAAAAAATTTGTTAACATACTGATTTTTCCTTTTCCTTTTTTTCCTATTCATATTTTCTATAAATATATTTTCCCCATTACTCATATCTTCAAATCCATGTAATTCAAATGTATTTTTTATTTTATTTTTATTTATTTTCTGCAAATCTTGTTTTTCTTTATATGTAAAAATTTTCAAACTACACTCTTTTTTTACATAATAATTCTTTTCACATTCTTCAGATTCATTGATAAAATTTTTATCATCTTTATTAAAAATATTACTTTTACTATTGCATATATTTAAATCATAAATCTTCATTGAACTGTAATTACTTTTCACTTCACTCCCACTTTTTGTATCAGATGTATTTGTATAACTGTTTGATTCTTTTTTTACATCATTTATTTCTATGTTATTTGTATACATTATTTTATTATTTGGATTAAAATTATTTAAATTTTCATTTTGCTCTTGATTAAGGAATTTTTTTGAATTATTAATTTTATAATTTAATGAAGAAAGACTCTTTTCAGAACTTAAATGATCATTTAAATTAATTATACATTTTTGTTTTTTATTAAAATTTGAAATATTAATTATAGAATTATTTGTTTCTTTCTTATCTATTACAAATAAGCTATGACTATTTGATAATAAATTCTCATTATTTATTTTATTATCATCTATATCTTTCAATGTATTATTATTATTACTATTATTATCACAATAATTTAATAAATAATTATTTTTAATATCTATATTGGATATGTTATGATTCTTGTTATTTTTTTCATTTTTATAACTTTCATATATATTTAAATCGGGAAACTCCTTTACATTATTTTCTTCTAATAATTTATTATTTACTAAATTTTTTTTTTCATCATTTCTTTTAATATCATATTCTGAATTAAAGATATTATCATGATCTTCACTATTATCTTCACTATCATCATCATAAAAACTTTTATAATCAATTTCATTAAAACTTTCATCATCATCATCATCATAATAATAGTTTTGGTCTTCATCATCATCATAATATTCATCATTATTGTCATCAGAATATTCATAATATTCCAATTCATTTATATTTTTGTCTTTTTCTTTCGTATATATTTGACTATCTTCTATTTCAATTTTATTTATATCTCTTTCTTCATTCTTTTTTTCCTCATTTATTATTTCATGAAAACTTTCTTCACTATTTTCAGAACATCTTTGAAATTTTAATTCTTGATTTTTTTCATTTTCATTATTTAAATTTATCTTATTTTCATTACAGGAATTATTTAAGTCAAATATTTTTTCTTCTGATTTTTTATCTTTTAATTCTAATATATTATTTTGTTTTATTAATGTTTCATCATTTTTAAAAAAATCTTCATTTACATTTTCATTGTTATTTTTTTTCTTAAAGGATAACTTTATAAAAATCTTATTATTTAAAGAATCATTAAAAACTAAAGCTCTTTTTTTTTTTAATAAAAAGTTTGCAAAATTTTCATTACATATTATTTTCCATGGATAAAAATTTGTTTCTTCATTTATTGGTTTAATTACTTTTTTTATTTCAAAACTTTCATCATTTTGCAAATGAAGAAAAAAGTCAAATATGCTTTCGTTTATATATGAAGGCAAGTTATAACATTTTATTAAATGATCATTTAAATAATTATCTTTCAAATTAATATTTTTTTTATGATTTATAAATAATGAAGGTAGTAACATGTTAAATTTTGAATAAAAAAAAAACCCTACAATAATAGTTGTTGATATCTATCAAAGAGAAAAAAACACAAAAAAAAAAAATAAATTAATCATTAAAAAAATAAAAAACAAAAAT
>NW_021628222.1:398062-414664 GCF_900005855.1 Plasmodium gallinaceum | reverse complement strand
AAAAAAAAAAAAAAAAAAAAAAAAAAAAGATTCATGGAATAAATCTTATATATTAAAACTATGTGAACCATAATATATTTTAAAAAAAAATAAATACTATTTAAATATATATATTTTATTTTTTATTATAAATAGGGCTAATTTTAACACTATTTAATACAAATAAGTATTTTATATATTATTCTCCGTCATAATAACATAAAGAGAAGAAAAAAAAAAAATAAACAAAAAAAAAAGTTTAATAGACTAAATAGATTAAATAGAAAAATTCATAAAGTAAATCACAAAATTAGGAATTAAATAAGTGAAAATAGATATTAAAAAAAAAAAAAAAAAAAAAAAAAAAAAAAAAAAAAAAAAAAAAAAAAAAAAATAGATAGATAGATAAATAGATAAAGATATTAATAGGGGTCTCTATTCTTTATGTATATAATAATTTTTACTTTAATAAAGTAATGAAATTAAAAAATAAAATTTTTTTTTTTTTAATTACATTTTTTTTATTTTCCATGTTTTATTATACAAAAAAGGATCAAATATTTGCCTTGAACTATCCCTTCTTAATTTTTTATTTAATGAAGGTAATACATATTTAATTTTTCGTTTTCTTCTAAGTTCATACTTTTTTATATGCATATTTTCTAAATTATATACATCATTTCTTATCTTCTTCATTGGATATGATAAATCATCAGATACATGTAAGCCATCTATATTGTCTAAAAATGAATCAGCACTTTTTTCATAATATTTTTGTTTATTTAATATATTATGTTTTTTATTATTAATAATAAAATTTGATGATTTTTTTTTATTTTTTTTTATTTTTTCTTCCGTAATGTTATTTTTCTGAATAATATTTTTTATTCTCTTTCTTTTTATATCTCCTTGAACTTTACTTTTTTTTAATTGTTTTTGTAATTTGCAAATTTTATCATTTTTAAAACTTAAATTATCATTATTTTTCTCATTTATTGTGTTACTCGGGTTTTTCATAACATATCTTTTACATAAATTAATATTTTCCATAATATCACTAGTATTTTCATTGATATTATTGTCTGTGTTGTTCATAATAACACTATTGTATTTATCACTGTTAACTAAATTATCATTACAACTGTTGTCGATATTTTCTATATTAATAACAGTTTTTCTTTTTTTTTTTTTTTTTTTTTTTTTGATTTTATTAATTTGTTTTATTTCATCAAGTGAATTATTCAATCTATTATATGGTAATAAAAATGGATTAATGTCAATATCTATGTAATTTGAAGATAAAGTATTATTCATTATATTTTTATAATTTACGACTTTGTATAAATTATGAAGCTCATGATTACTGTAATTACTAGAATTAGAATTAAGTTTTCCTTTTACTTTATCAAGACAACTAACTTTATGTTTTTGAATAATATTAAAAGGGATAGTGTTGGATGACAAGATGTCTGATGAAAATGAATTTAATTTGTAATTATTTTTATTTTGAGCAAATATGTTCATTAAATGTTTATCTAAAATATATGACTTTTTTTTAGTTATATAATCATGTGATAAGTTTTTTCCTAATATATTATCATTATAAATGTTTATATTATCTTTGTTGTACTTTATTCTATTATAAACGTTCATGTTATTATTCCTTAATGTTTCACTACTATCATTGATATTACGCAATTTTTCTTCGATTGATGAAATACTTTCTTGTATATTCGTTTCGTTATCATTCACATTTTCGTAAGATAAATGGTTGTCCATATAATATGTATTGTTATCATTAGAGTTCATATAACAATTCAAATTTTTACTCCATTTGTAAAAATTATTTTTATTATTTAAACCATGTAAATTAAGATCTTCATAATTGTTTTTTGATAAAAAAATATAGGGAAATCTAGAATTACTTTTGATTTTCTGTGTTAATAATTCACCATTTAACTCTTCATTTTTTATATTAATTAAATTATATGTATCTTTTACGTCGTTAATTAAATGATTGTTATAATTTATCATATTACCATTATATACATCATTTATGTGATTAAAACTTTCCAAATTAATCTTATCATTCAAGAAATTGTTTTGATTTTTTGTTTCATTATACAATTTATTTTTTTTATTTAAAATGTTCACATTTTTCTCATATAAATAATTGTTACTGTTCATATTATTTCTACATGGCATATAATTCATCTGATTATAAATAGAATTTATTATATGACATTTTTTTCGATATTTTTTAGAAATATAAGGGGATTTTTTTATCTTTCCATATATTAAATTTGAATTTTTCATTTGTTCATTATATATTTTTGTATTTTTATTTAAATAATCTCTTCTCTTATCGGGGATAAATGAAACACATTTAAAATCTTTGTTACCATTTAAGCTATCCTTTTCATTTTGTACATATGGGCTATTAAAAAATACTGAATCATTTTGAATATTGTATAAATCTATATTTTTAAAATTATTTAATATAATATTTTCGTAATCCTTTTTTTTTTTGCTTAAAATTTCAGATAATGTTTTATTTTCTTGAGATAATCTTAGAACATCAATTTTAGTAGAATTCATAGAATTATCAGAAAAATCAAGTTCATCAAAATTTTCTGAAGATGAATATTCATAATTCATATCACTTTTGTTAATTATTAACTCTTTTTTAAATTTTTTTTTGTCATATTTTTTTTTTTTATCTAAAAGAATTTGATCATAATTTCCTAAATTGTCATCTTCTTTTGAATTTTTATCTTGTTCTAATTTTTCGTCTTCTTTTAAATTTTTATCTTGTTCTAAATTGTCATCTTCTCTTGAATTATTATCTTGTTCTAAATTGTCATCTTCTTTTGAATTATTATCTTGTTCTAAATTGTCATCTTCTCTTGAATTATTATCTTGTTCTAAATTGTCATCTTCTTTTGAATTATTATCTTGTTCTGATTTTTCATCTTCTTTTGAATTATTATCTTGTTCTAAATTGTTATCTTCTCTTGAATTTTTATCTTGTTCTAAATTGTCATCTATATATGAATTATTATCTTGTTCTAAATTGTCATCTTCTTTTGAATTTTTATCTTGGTCTGATTTTTCATCTTCTTTTGAATTTTTATCTTGGTCTAAATTGTCATCTATATATGAATTATTATCTTGTTCTAAATTGTCATCTTCTCTTGAATTATTATCTTGGTCTGATTTTTCATCTTCTTTTGAATTTTTATCTTGTTCTAAATTGTCATCTATATATGAATTATTATCTTGTTCTAAATTGTCATCTTCTTTTGAATTTTTATCTTGGTCTGATTTTTCATCTTCTTTTGAATTTTTATCTTGTTCTAAATTGTCATCTATATATGAATTATTATCTTGTTCTAAATTGTCATCTTCTCTTGAATTTATTATCTTGTTCTGATTTTTCATCTTCTTTTGAATTTTTATCTTGTTCTAATTTTTCATCTATATATGAATTATTATCCTGTTCTAAATTGTTATCTTCTCTTGAATTATTATCTTGTTCTAATTTTTCATCTATATATGAATTATTATCTTGTTCTAAATTGTCATCTTCTTTTGAATTTTTATCTTGTTCTGATTTTTCATCTATATATGAATTATTATCTTGTTCTAAATTGTCATCTTCTTTTGAATTTTTATCTTGTTCTAAATTATCATCTTCTTTTGAATATTTATCTTCTTCTGATTTTTCATCTTCTTTTGAATTATTATCATGTTTTGAAATACTTAATTGTAAATTATCTTTTAACTTCAAATTTTTCTTCTCAAATTTATGTTCATTTAATTTCATAATATCTGTAATGTTTATATTTTCACTAGTGCAGTTTATTATATTCTCAAATGAATTTTTTAATTTAGAGAAATTTTTCAAATTTTGTTGAAAATTTTTAATTTCATAATTTTCATCATTACATTTATTTGCAAATTTTGTTAATTTAAAATTATCTAAAAATAAAATATCTTTGTTTGTTTCATTATTTTTGGTTGATGAATAAGTATTTAAATTATATTTTCTTTCTTCATTTTTCGTAATTATATTATTTTCGTGATGTTTTTTATAAATAGAATTATCTAATTCATTGCATAATATATTATTTAATATATCTGTATTATTAAAATTATTTTTTTTTTCAAGTCCTTTTTTTAATTCATAATTTTCTTTAACTAAATAATTATTTTCTATTTTATATATTTCTATAAAATTTTCTATATCGTTTATTTTATTTTTTAATATAACAAATGTATCAAACAAATGATTATATGAAAATTTCATTTCATTTATAATATCTTCATAAAATGAAATAATGCAAAAAATATCATTTTTTACTCCTACTTGTTTACATAACGGTATCATTTTTTTTTTTTTTTTTTATACATATATATTTATTAAATAGATTTAAAATTATCATATTACTTTTCAAATAAAAATTGATACATTATAATAATAGAAAAACAAAATATTAAAAAAATAAAAAAAAAAAAATAAAGGGATAATGTAGAAACAAAAACAATGAAAAGACAAGAAAAAAAAAAAAAAAAGTAAATAAAATAAAAATAAAAGATATACCTTACACTATTTTTATTTTTTTTTATTTAAATCTAATTATAGTTTTTATAAAAAAAATAACATAAATATAAAATTTAAAATGTTTTAATATCAAAACTTTTATTTATAATAGTTGCATCTACTGAAACATATATATAAAAAATTTCCATGTATAACAAAAAAAAAAAAAAAAAAAAAAAAAAAAAAAAAAAAAAATTGAGAATATATTTAGAGAAAATCTAAAGTTTTAATAATTTTTAATTAAAAACTTCACATCAAATCAACTAAAATAAATTTAGAAATATATGTTAAAACATAATAAAAGAAAAAATATAAAAGTAAAACTCAAAAAAAGAAAAATATTTATTTACCTATATAAATATAAGTATAAATAATAAAAAAAAAAAAAAAAACTAATAACTGACATGTATGTACAGAATAATTATTTATGAATGTAAATTTTTCATTAAGAAAAAATTATTATAATTTATGATGCATAACGAAGAATAGTTCACAAAAAATTATATTCAAATAAAAAAAACTGTAGTAAAAATTGTATCCAATTAAAACTTTTAATAAAAAAAATGTATGTATATTTAAATTTATAAACAATAATTTTATGTATTTCAATCTTTTTTTTTTTTTCTCTGTTAATATGATTATTATATTTTATTAGTTCTATAAATTTTTTAGTTCTCCTTATAATTCATTACTAAATGTTAAATTAATCATTTATTTTTTTTTTTTTTTTTTTTTTTTAATATTTAAAATGATAAATCAAAATTTTTGATTTTATTAAAAAGAGGTGGCCTCGTAACTTTTTTATAAGCAATGATTTCATCTCCCGTTTCAAAATTGTCGACATTAGTGTTGAAAATAATAGCATTATCATTATTTGTTTTTGTTAATTCAGTAGTATTCTGTTTGTTTTTCTGCATAGAAAGAATAGTAATTTTATCATGGATAAGTTGTTTATTTCGTAACACGGTGAAATAATTTTTTATATTGAAAGATCCCTCTTTGATATCAACAGATAAAACTTTTTTTTTTGCTTTATTTTTTTTTAATGTATAATATCCTGTTTTCGTTATAACCATTCTTGAAACAATTTCATATACATACATTGAATCAAAATAGAAATTACATATGTTTTCAATATCTTGAAATAACTCATAAATAATATTATGAGTCCGTAAAATAACATTATTATTTTCAATAACATGTTGTATTTTATTATCTACATCAATATTGAATCCAATTAAAAAGCAAGGTTTCACATGCTCACAATATTTTAAATCGTTGATATTAAATGTTCCAATTCCTTTTGTAATAATTTTAAAAGGTTCCCATTTCTCAAAAAAATCACTTAATTCTGTTTCATCATTAAAAATATTCTTATTGACATAATTTCTATCAATAAAATTATTTATATCACAATACTTTTCTTTTTTTTCTTTCTTGTTATAATCATTTATTCCTTCTATTATAGCATCCATACTACCTTCATCACATGTTTTTATTATTAAATGGATCTGAGGTATTTTAAAAGAATTAATTTCCATCATGTTTTTTTTTTTTTTTTGAATTTTTTTTTCATTCAAATTTAAATCATTTTTTTTCATATTTCTCTCATTTATATTATTGGAGTGTTCTTTTTTATTTAAGATATCACTGTTTCTTTTTTTTTCAACTGATGAAAACATTTTCTCTTTATCAATGTCTAAATAATAATTATTGATTAGATTATATTGAGCCATTTTCAATTTATATTTGGATATTTTTTGTGCACTTTTTAAATTGCTCATCTCTAAAATTAAGTCTCCATATTTTATATTGTCATCTGCAAAAGATATAGAGCTAGTTATTTGAACGACTTCTGATGGATACGCTTCTTTGACTACTTTTCCATCGCAATTTATAATTTTTTTAATTTTTGTATATGAATGTCCAATTAATAAATAAGAATTCACCTTTAATGTTCCTGATTTGCATATTACTGTTAATGATTTTCCTTTAACTGGATCTACTCTTTTTTCTAATAAATAAGCTGAACACAATGATCCATAATCACACATTAAGTTTAACTTATCACTAACATTTAATATTGTCTTTTGTAATAAGTCAATATTAATATTTTTTTTGGCTGATATAGGAACTAAAGGTACTTCACCATTTTCTAGTTCTGTTACAATATCATAATTTAATAAGGATTTTGAAATTTTGTCCAAATTACAATTATATTTGTCAATTTTATTTGCAGCTATTATTAAAGGAATATTATATTTTTTAGTTAATTCTATACATTCTATGGTTTCACTCATTATACCATCATCAATTGAAATTACTAATACAATTAAATCAGTACACTGAACACATCTCTGCCTAATTTTTTTAAATACAGAATGACCTGGAGTATCTAAAAATGTAATTTTCCTATTAGTTTTTTTATCTAATACTTCAAAAGCACCTAATTTTTGTGTAATCCCTCCTATTTCATTTTTTGCTATATTAGAATTTCTAAATTGATCTAATAATGTAGTTTTTCCATGATCTACATGACCCAAGATAGTTACAATAGGATTTCTTTTTTTTAAATTTATAGAACTATATTTTAATTTATCTAATACATTTAATTCTTCACATAATAACTCAACTACCTCTTTTTCTAGTCTTGTATTTTTATTAATATAATCATTATCTAAAATGTATTTACATACATTAATTATTTTTTCTTTATCTATATTTAGGTGATGACTTAATGAATTAACTGTAATATTATTACTATCTAAATATTCATACTGTTTTATAAAATTATTACTTTTTTTTAATGAATGATTATTTAAATTGCATATTTCAGATTTTTCATCTTTATTAGATATATATACTTTTTTTTTTATAATTTGTTCTTCATTTATTTCTTTCTTAATTTTACTAGTCATATCAGAATATTCCTTGTTTTGAAAAATACATTTCTCATTACTGCTTTTATTAGGGTGTTCTGTATTTTCAATATTTTCTATTTTTTTCTTTTTTTCTCTTAAATCAAATAATATGGTCGAAATAGCTATATTTTCATTATCAGTTTTTGAAATATCATCGATATTTCTATATAAAGATGCACTATTTATTTTTTCAAAAATACTTAAATTATTAAAATGACTCTTTTTATTTTTTATAATTTTATTTTTTTCATTGTTTTCTATTCTTTTATCATATATTGTATTTTCTTTATTACTTACAGCACTTTCATTTTTTTGAATTTTGATTTCATTAAAATTATACTTATCATTATTACTAAAATTATTAAAAGAATTTTTACTTAAATATTCTAAATTGCTTTCATTTTCTGTAACAATTGTTTCTTTAAATTCATTATTAATACTTCTAATAGTATTATTGTTAAACTCTTTATTTAAATATTCCAAGTTACTTTTATCTACATCAACGTTTTTTTCTTTAAAATTAGAATTAACTTTATTTATATTATTTTTCGATGTTTCTTTAATTAAATTCTCTACATTGTTTTCATTTTCTTTAACTATATCCTCTTTAAAAGTATTATTTTTATTTAATAAATTCATATCTTTTTTTATAGTGTTTAAATTATTTATATTATTATTAAATTTATTTAACTTCATTATTTTACTGTAAGAATCTTCAGAATTTAATGATTTTTTTTTATTTAAATTATTAGAATATTCAGAAATATTATGAGAATTTTCACTTAGTTTTTTACTAAAGTTATCATATATATTATTTTTATATATAACATCTATATTATTTTTTAAATTCAAGTGAGTATTATTAATATTATTATCTACCTCATTTATATTTTTATAATTTGTAGAATTTAACGATTTTATATTATTTTCGCTATTACTTAAATCAAGTGTATTAGAATTACATAGAAATTCATCATATTTTCTGTTAATACTACTATCATTTTTTTTTACTTCGCTTTTTTTTGTAATTGAATTTTGTTCATCATCTGTTTTTTTAAAGTTCATATCCAAATTACTTTTATCTAAGTTTTCAAAATCTTCTAAATTACTTTTTTTATTATAATTATGTAAAAATTCATTCATATATTTTTCTTTTAAATAGGTATCATAGTAATTTACATGAGATAGGAAAAATGAATAATTTTTAGAAAATTCTCCTTTTTTAATTTCTTTTAGCTGCTTTAAAATATCATTCTTTTTTATTTCTTCTAAGGATTTTTTATTCTTTTCTACATTATATTTCTTCAAATTATGATCAACATAACTTTTATTATATCCATTTAAAAAATATTTCAAATTTATTTTTTCACTTTTTTCTCCAAATTGATTTAAAGTCAACGAATTTATATCTAATTTTTTATTAGGGTGTAAATTATTAAAAGATATTTGCTTGATGTTATTTAATTCTTTTAATTCTTTATCATATTTTCTACAATCTTTTAAAATTCCTTTCAATTTTTCTGCTGCTTTTTTTTTAAATTCATTGTTAAATATTTTTGCTGCTTTCGTTTTAGTACTACTATTTAAAACATTCTCATATAACCATAAATTGGGATCTTCGATCTTTTTTATATTTAATTTATTCATATTAAAAATAGTTTCCTATTTTTGTCATATTATTAAGAATATATTTATAAATTCTATTTTACATTTTAAAATAAAACCTCAAACATATTTTCGTTAATATTTCATCAAATAAACAAGATATACTATCATATAAAATTTATTACAAATAGCTAAAATTATGTAAAATAGTTTTCAAAAAGTATCTTAAAAATTTTTATAAAAATATTTTTCATAAAAAAAATTTTAATTAAAAAATATATTGTAATTTTTTTTTTTTTTTTTTAAATTTAAGATATATTTATATATTAAAATAAAAATTATAGAATAATTAAAAAAAAAAAAAAAATAAAAAAAAAAAAATAAAAATGGTAGCAGTGGAAAAATAACTATAATTTTTCATGATACATTATATAATTAGTAAAAAAAAAAAAAAAATTTTCTTTTTTAAAATTCTTAAATTTCTTTAAAAAAATAATTTTTTAAATAATAGTTTAAGAAAACTTTTAAAATAAAAAAAAAAAAAAAAAAAAGAAAGAAATGTTTTTATTAATTAAAAAATATTAAAATGTATTTTGTTTCGTTTTAATAAAAAGGAAAAAATTATATGTTATTTTAAAAAGAGTTTTGTAGCAAAATGCTAAAATATGTATTAAATTAATATATAATATAATAATAAGAAAATTTCAATTTTTTATTTGAATGTATTTTTTTTTTTTTTTTATTTTTTTTTCTTAAAGTGGTTAATAAATTAATTAAATTATCAACATAAATGATTTATAAAAAAAAAAAAAAAAAGAATATATATATATATATATAGATATAGATAAAAAGAAAATATTTGAAAATATTAAGAATTAACAAGAATGAAAGTAAGTAGAAATAAGAAAAGTAATAAAAAAACTAGACAAAATAAGGAAAAGTATAATTCATCTAAGAAGGTAACAAAAAATAATAAAACTGTATCAAAAAGTAAAATAACAAAATATGATAAATTAAAGAGTAAGAAAGTTGGTAAAAGTAACATATTAAAAAATGGTTTATCAAAAAATTGTAAGTCAATGAAAGTTCAAAAAGGAATGAAAAAAATAAAAGTTAATTCATTGAAAATCAAAAGTAAGATAAAAAAGAATGATTCATTAAAAAGTAAAACGCGAAAAGATAATAAAAGATACAGTTGGTTATTTGAAAAAAAAAAAAATGAATCCGTTGGTGATAGCAATAGTGAGAATGAAAAGGATATTACTGAAAATAAAATAAAAAAAAAAAAAAAATTTGTTTTATTTAAAAAAAGAAAAAATAACAATAAAAGTAAAGTTGTTCTAAGTTGCTTTCAAAATTTGGGATTAAGTGAAAAAATGTGTAAAAGTATATCAACCAATTTAAAATACAATAAACCAACAGATATTCAAAAATTATGCATACCTAAAATTTTTAGTAGAAAAGATGTTATATGTGTTAGTAAAACCGGATCTGGAAAGTCACTTGTATATTTAAGTACATTAATAGATATATTAAAAGAACATAGTAAATATTTTGGCATAAGAGGATTAATAATTTTACCAACAAAAGAATTAGTTATACAGATTTATAAATTAGCAAAAAAAATTTGTTGTAATTTTTTTAATCTTAATATAAACATTATTATAGGTGGAGTTAGTTTAGTAAAGCAATTTGATATCTTAAAAGAAAATTTAGATATTTTAATTTGCACACCAGGAAGAATGAGTTTTATATTAGAAGAAACTAAGCTGAGTTTAGAAAAAGTGGAAATATTAATTATTGATGAAGCTGATAGATTATTAGAATTAAATTATTACAATGATATGAATTTAATATATAAAAATTTAACTAATACTTCTAAGCAAACCATATTAATTAGTGCAACGTTACCAACAAACGTGGAAAATTATTTTAAATTGAAATTAAATAATCCTGATATCGCGTTTGTAAATTCAGATAATATGATAAGTGATCAGTTAGATTTACATTTTTTATTTTGCAGATCATATGAAAAGTATGCTGTACTTCTTAAATTAATTTTAATATTTAAAAGTAAAAATTTAGGGAAAACTATGTTATTTTTTTGTACAAAATATCACATATTATTTTTTAGTAAAATTTTAAATTACTTGAAAATATCACATTCTGTTTTATATGGAAATGCTGATACATCTTTTAGATTTCAGCAGATTAATAATTTTACAAATGATGAGAAAATTCAGTTTCTATTAGTAACTGATTTAGCTTCAAGAGGAATTAATATAACATCTGTTCAGAATGTTATCAATTATAATTTACCGTTTTCATCTAAACTTTTTATTCATAGAATTGGAAGAGCTTGCAGAAATAATATGAAAGGATATGCTATATCTATCGTAACATATCAAGATATTTTATATGCTTATGAGATATGTTTTTTTATTGGAAAAAAATTAAAATTCTTTAAAAATGTTGAAGATAGTAAAAAAGAAAAAATTGAAAACAATCTAGAAGATTTAAATAATGAAAGCGATGGGAACAAAGAGAATAATTATAATGAAACAGATGAAACAAGTCATCATCATTTTGATGAAAAAGGCAAAAATGCAATAAAAGTTGATAACAATATAAGTGAACATAAGGAAAAGGATTATAATGATATAAATGAAAGTAAAGAAAAAAAAAAGGATAATAAGAAAAACTGTAGTGACATTATATATTTAGGGGCATTAGATAATATTTGTGATTACGTAGAATATATTGAAAATTTAAAGAGATTTGATAGTGAATTAGTTTCTTTAAATAAGAGCATTTTAGCTTCTTATAAAATTTATTTTTCTATGCGACCAAAGGTTTCTAAATATGTCAGCACGAAGTGTATTAATAAAATAAAAAAAATGGGTGGGATATATAAATTGTGTTTATGCTACCATCCTGATTTGATATATAAGAATTGTTTTTATAACAGCGACATTATTAATGTAAATGAGAATAATAAAAATTTAAATAATCCAAATGATGTTGATGATATTTTCAGTAACTTAATAAATTTTTTAAAAACAAATGGTAAAAAAGAAGGAAAAAATGATTATGTAAATAATGAAAACAAAGAAAACATTCAAAAAAAAAACACCACAGATAGCACAATTTTAGAGATGAAAGATGAATTAAAAAACAAAAGAGAATTTGTTTTGGATAATAATAATATTATTGATATAAATAATAAAAATGAGAAAAATTATTCACACAATGAAGTATATTCATTTCTACATAATTTTCAAAATAATGATAATAACAAAGTAAAAAGTATATCTGAGGAGGTAAAAGAAAAATTAAATAAACTAAAAGAAAAAAGTGAAAAATATAAATATAGTAAAAATAGTTTTTTGCCAAATGATATAAGTGATTTAACGTATTCATTTGCTTTGGGGTTATCTGATGAAGAAATTGATATTGAAAATTATGAAGAACGGGATAAAAACATACTACTAAATAGTATAAATGAAATAAATAATGAAAAAAAAAAAAAAAAAAAATTAAGTAAAAGAGCATTAAGAAAGTTATCTAAAGAAAAAAGTGGAATTAATAATATAGAAATTTCTCATAAAAAAAAAGAAGAATTTTCTTTTGATGATATTTTAAAAAAAATAAATGAAAAAAAAATAAAAAAGGACACTAATTTTAATGATTTAAAAACACCTGGTTATGACTTACCACCAGATGAAGAAGAAGAAATGAATAAACAAAGATTTATAAAAAAAAATATGTGGGATAAAAAAAAAAAGAAATTTGTTATGACAGAGATAGATACTTTTCAAGATAAAGTAATAAAAGGTAAAGACGAACAAAAAAAAAAATCCAAAAATAATATGAATACTGCAAATATTTATCAGAAGTGGGTAAAAAAAACAAAAAACAGAATTAAAAAAATTGGAGAATTAGAAGATGATAATTATAGGAGAGATAATAAAAAGAAAAGTATAATAAATATAAATAAAAATGAAATTCAAAAGACTGAAAATAATGATAAAGAAAATAATTTAAATATGTTAAAATTAATGCATCCAGAGATAACTGACGCATTATCAAAAAATATAAAATTAACGAAAAAACAACAAAGATTATATAAAAAATATATAACAGGAAAATACGTAAATTCTAAAGAAAAAGGTGAGAAAAGTTCTCAATTAATCGCCAAAGAAAAAAAAAAAATGTTACAAAAAAAATTAAAAACAGATAAAAAATTTAGAAGCAAATATTTGAAAATTAAAAAAAGAAAATATGAAAAAAAGTTACAAGAAAAACAAAATTTGAAAAGTGCGAGATCCAGATCATTAATTATTATAAAAAAAAAAAAAATAATAAAATAAATTCCCATTTATTATGATATCACAAATTAAAATTTGGAAACTTTTTTTATTTTCATCAATATATGTGTAAAAAGATAAACATTTTAAATTTGAATTAAGAAAAATACATATATATATATATATATAATTAATTTGTTCAAATAAAAATATTTTTAATTTTTTTACTTAGTTTGATTATTTATGTTTTAAAAAAATATATGTTTATTTTTAAATATATTGTTTTGTATTTTTTTAAATTAATAGATAAACATTATTTAAAAAAAAAAAAAAAAAAAATAACTTGAAACTAATTAAAATAAAAAATTCAAAAAAAGAATTTTTATATTTTTCTTTTTAAATTTTTAATATAAAAATTTACAAAAAAAAAAAAAAAATATTAAGACATAGAAAAATAAAAATTTATAAATTAAAAAATATTACAAAAAAAAATGTTACAAAATTATATTTTTTTCTTATATCAATTTAAAACTTAATTGTGCTATTTATTTATTTTTTTTATTATTTTTTTTTTTTTTTTTGCATAAAAATTTTATAATTTTATATATCAAATATATCTTAGATTCTGTATTCATTTTATGTAAATGATAATAAAAAATTTAATTTAATAAAGATAGAATTATTCAATTATTTATATTATTTTCATTTTTATTTTTTATATGTACTTAATTTTTTTTTAATTTTTTTTTTTTAGTAATCATAAAAATATCATTTTCTTGTATTTTTCAAATAATTTTGTAAATTACTTATTCTTTTATCAATATCATTGAAAGATATATTTAATACATTTGATTCTCTTAAAGGGTTATTATTTATATTATATTTAAAGTTTTTTTTTTCTAAATTTATTTTATTATTATTGTTATCATTATGACTACTACTACTTCTACTACTATCAATAGAAAAATTATAAAAATTATTGGGTTTTGATATTAATTTATTATTTCTATTTTTTAACTGTTCTAGTTCCTTTCTAAAATTTTCTTTTAATTCTAAATCTATATTTTTCTTAAGTTTTAATAAATTATTTTGTTTTTTTTTAATTTCTTCTTTTTCCGAATTAGAAATTTGAGTTTTAATATGATTAATGCTATTATGAAATTCAGAATATTTTTTATCATCTTTATTTTTTAATTTAGTTATACATAATTTTTCTTTATTACTTTTTTTTTTTTTTGTATTTTTTTCATTGTGTATGTTTGGAGAATTTTTTTCTAAATATGTTTTGATTTTTTGATTAGAAGATGTGCTATCTATTCTTTGAATTTTTTCGCTATCATTTTTCATATTTATTATATTATTAATAGAATTAATATCATTTTTTCTTATTTTACTAATTTTATTATTTTTTAAATTATTTTTTTTTGAATCATTATCAGAAAGTGGTAACTCAATAATTTTACTACTAACATTTTCAATATTTCTCTTAATAATATTTTCTGTGTTTTTTTTATTATTATTAATTAACTTACTTTTTTTGAATGAATATGGAGAAGAATATTTTTTATTTAAAATATTTTGATGGTAATTATAATTATATATATCACAATTATAGTTTTTTTTAATCTCTTTTATATTTAAGTTATTTAAGGTTATCTTATTATTATTTTTATTTGTATAATTTTCATTATTTGAAGATTTTTCTAATAATTTATTTGGTGGTATATTTATATTTTTATTAGATAAAATACTATCTTTTGAATTATAATAATTTTTGATACCTTTTGAAATTATATTATTAATTTCACTAGATAAATTACGAATATTTTTATTATTAGAGATAAGATGTTTTTTTAATTCAAATTTAGATATAGAAGAAAAACTTCTATTTGGAAAATATTTTTTCTTTTGAGTATTATCATTTGAATTTAATTTATTCTTGTAATCCATATAAAAAGAATTATTATATCTTCCTTTGTCTTTATAAAAGGAACTAATAGAATTACTTTTTGAGGCATTTTTTTGAAGTATCATTTTATTATTATTTGCATTAGTATATTTAAAACTGCATGAATCATAATTCTTAATACTCCTTCTCCTTGAATTATGTATACTGTCATTAATACTTCTTATAGAAAAATTTTTAAATTTTAAATTAGAATGAATACTTTTAAGAGGATTATTATGATAGGTAGAAGATGAATATGGTTTAAAACTTTTTTCTGAATTATTGATATTATAATTATAAAAATTATTTTGTAATGAATTTGATTCTCTTTCATAATTTTTTACGGAAAAATTTCTCTGATATTTAAATATTCTATCATTTTCTATTACATTTTTCAACCTTATAACTTTTCTTCTTAAATATTTAATCTCTATAATAAAGTTCGTTTCTTTTATTTTATAATTTTTTATTTCTTTTCTCAATTTACAAATGTAAGCTTTTAATTGATCCTTTTTTAAATATTTCATTTCATTATAATAATCTTTTGAAGTATTTCCTTCTGAACTAACATTGGAAATTAAATCATACAATTCGTTTGAATTACTTCTATAATTTAACTACATAAATAAAATTTGTATACAAATATATTTTCATATATATAATTATTTTAAAAAAAAATATGTATGTTTATTTATGAAATTAAAACCTTTCAATAATAAAAAAATAAAATATAATAATAAAATAAACAAATTAATATTATCATATAAAAGTAATGATATATTTATTTACATACACATGTAGTAATTGTTAACCACATTATATATATAAATATTTATAAAATATATAATAAATTATTTGAATAAAAAATATTTATCTTTTTACCTCTTCTTTCATTTGTCTGAATAACTCTTTAGCTGATCCCTTTAAAAAAAAAAAAAAAAAGAAAAAAGAAATTTATTAATATTTAAATTAACATATAATATTTACATAGTATTAATAAATAATTATAAAAGCCTACTTTAACTGTATTCATTTTTATAACATTGAAAATACTAAAAAAATATATTTATATATATATATATATATATTCTTCATTATAAATCTCTATTAAATTTTTTATGCTTCTTCATTTTTTAGTTATTTGACTTTTTTAAATAATTTAAAAAGAAATGTTTTAACAAAAAAAGAAAAAAAAAAAAAAAAAAAAAAAAAAAAAAAAAAAAAAAAAAAAAAAAAAAA
>NW_021628222.1:385763-397062 GCF_900005855.1 Plasmodium gallinaceum | reverse complement strand
TTTTTAAAAAAAAAAAAAAAAAAAAAAAAAAAAAAGAGACTGCACATGAAATTAATAAAAAATTTAATTTTTTAAATATACTAATAACATAATTGTATTTTTTTAAACAGAAAAAAAAAAAAAAAAAAAAATTAAATTAAAATCCCATAAAATTAAACAAAAATTTATTTTTAGAATATTAGTAAATTATTAAAAAAAATACAAATGTAATAGTATTTATTTTATATTCAAATAATTTTGATAAATGATTTAAAGGAAAAAAATTTTGTGAAATTAAGAATATGATAATACTGTGAAATTCATTATAATTCATTGGTTACATTCTTAATTTAATTTTCATATTATTACATAACTTTTCAAAATAGGATCAAATGTCAAAAAAATATAAAAAAATTAGAAAAAGAAAATAATTAGAATAAATAACAAAAACAAAAAGACAATAATAGTTTAAAATTAATTATAATAAATGAAGAATATTTAGACATAAAAATAAATTTTGTAATACAAAGCATAATAAAATAATTCTATAATTTATACTAATTTTTTTATTTTCTTCTATTTTTTTATTATATAAATACACCTATATTAATATTGTATCTGTTTAAATTTTTTAGATTAAAAGGCAAACTTTTTTATGAAAAAAATTAAGAAAGTATATATAAACATTTTTTTAAAATTCTTGATTTTAAGAGTTTTTTTTTATTATTTTTATATTCACATATTTTTTACTATAAAAAATAAAAATTAAACAAAATTTTCATTTATAAATTTTGTAATATTTATAAGAATGAATTATGCTTTTAATTCATATTCTCAAAAATTTTATATAGATTACTGTATAATTATAATAAAAATGAATATAAAGTAATGTGATTATAATTTTATCAAAAACAATGAAATCACCTCTCAAAAAGTAAAATATTTAATGGGTTTTTTCAGGTATAATAATTTAATTTCAAAAAAAAAAAAAAAATTAAATACAATGAAAAAAAAAAAAAGATAATACTTTCTTATTAATATAGCAGAATTATATTTTGTATTAAATTGAAATTCTTATTAAATATAACTATAATTATTGTTCATATTTGAGGAAATCATTTTATAAATTGCTTATTCATTTTTTTTCTTAATATTCTATTAATGCCTATTTCATTTGGAATTTTTTTTTTTATGTATATCTTTATGAAATTTAATACTTAAGAACACATTTTACATATTATTTAGATTTTTTATTTTTACTAAAACAAGTTTATTCAGATGTTATTTTATTTTTTTTTTTTTTTAAATTCTATAATTATATATCAAATATTCAACGTGAATATTTAAAAGAAAAATTTGGTAAAGCTTCAAAATTATTTTATATTAATTTTTCATTTATATTAATATACTACACCATGATCACCCCTTAAAACTCTATAAGAAAAATATAATATGAAAAAAAAAAAAAAAAATAAAATAAAATAAAAAAGTATTTATGTAAATTACATTAAGATGATAAAATTAAAAAACAAAAACAGCATTTGATAATAATGAATTATAAAAATATTAAAATTAATTAGTCTTAATAGAATTATCCTTCTCTGCTGTTTTTATTTGCGTGAATAAAAAAAAAAAATATTTGATAATCCCGGTAATAAATATTTTATTTTTTTTTTTTTTTTATTTTCATTTTATAAAATTTGTATCATAAATGAAAAGCAAAACACATTTGTATAGGAAAAAAATAAAGGAATATATTTTTTAAAAAAGTTTTGTTTTATTTTATTTCCATTTTTTTTTTTTTTTTTTTTTTTCTATCTTATTTCAAGTGAGAATAAAATTAATAGAAAAAAAAAAAAATAAAATAAATTTAAAAAGTAGAATACAGTATTTTTCCATCATAAAGATTATTACATATATATATACATATATAAGTTTGTATAATCCATTTAAAAATTTTTTTTTTTTATGTTTCTTTAATAAATAAATTTACTTTATAATTCAATTCATTTTTTGATTTTTGCATATTAATAATAAATACAAATAAATATTGTTTTAAATTTTTTTATAATTTTTTTATAGCATTTAATATATTTTTTTTTTCTTTTATTTTAATCCATTACTTCGATTTTTTCTTCTGAAAGTAGATATACATTATTATAATTTTTATAAGATCTAACATCAATATAAATTTATTGTTATTCAATATTTCTTTAATTTTTTAAAAATTTAGATATGGAAAACATAAAAGAAGCTGAAATATCTTTAAGGGGTGTTTTAGAAGGAGGACATAGTGATTGGGTAACTTCAGTATCAACTCCTACTGATACAAAATTAAAAACTATTGTTAGTGCTTCGAGAGGTAATAAAAAAAAAAAAAAAAAAAAGTTAATTTTTATTTTAGTGATTAATACTATATAGTATATTGTGTATATAGCTTTTGTTATTAAAAATTACTATTTTATATTCTACTGTTTTAAAGTTAAAAATAAAAAGAGATTTAATATTTTTGATATGATAAATAATAACATCTAAATATATTTTCTTTCACAAAAACTTTTTTATTTTATATAATTATATTGTATTAGGTATACATATAATTTATTCATATAGTTTATATTTGATGTATTTTTACATTTTGCAATTGTTTAATTAAATATATATATATATTTTTATATAATTTTATCATGTTTTCTCCTTTATTATTATTTATACTTTTTTCAAATATATATATATTTATATATATATTTAATATCTTTTATAGTTATTTTATATATATTTTATATTCATTTTATTTATATGTTAATTTGATTTAATACACATTTTAATATACTATTTTATTTCAATAATTTATAAAATTTTCATTTTCTATGATGACAAGCAACTGTCCCAGCTCACTCTGACATTTAATTTAATGGAGAGAAAACAGTTTAAATGAATCTGATCAATGAAAATATATATATATAATGAAATAATTTAATTAAGATATATTTTACATTTATATATTTTTATTATGATATATACTTATTTTAAAAAAATTTGAAAATATGCAATTGTAACAATTTTCTTTATTTTTTCAGACAAAAAATTAATTGTATGGAATATAAATACAGATGATGATTCAGGAGAAATCGGAACTGCAAGAAAATCATTAACTGGACACTCTCAAGCTATAAATGATGTTTCCATTTCATCAGATGGATTATTTGCATTATCTGGATCATGGGATCATTCTGTGCGTTTATGGGATTTATCACTCGGAGAAACCATTAGATCATTTATTGGTCATACTTCAGATGTTTTTAGTGTATCTTTTAGTCCTGATAACAGACAAATTGTATCAGCTAGTAGAGATAAAACAATTAAGTTATGGAATACTTTAGCTCAATGTAAATATACCATAGCAGATAAGCAACACACAGATTGGATAACATGTGTTAGATTTTCACCTTCACCAAAACAAGCAATTATTGTTTCATGTGGATGGGATAAGTTAGTTAAAGTATGGAATTTAAAAAATTGTGATTTAAATAAAAATTTAGAAGGTCATACAGGTGTTTTAAACACAGTTACCATCTCTCCTGATGGATCCTTGTGTGCATCAGGTGGTAAAGATGGTGTAGCAAAATTATGGGATGTAAAAGAGGGAAAACATTTATATTCACTTGAAACTGGATCAACTATAAATTCTCTATGTTTTTCTCCATGTGATTACTGGCTTTGTGCAGCAACAGATAGATTTATAAGGATATGGAATTTAGAAAGCAAATTAATTATTTCAGAAATTTATCCAATTAAACAATCGAAAATAGGAGTACCTTGGTGTACTTCCTTAACATGGTCAGCTAATGGCCAATTTTTATATTGTGGATCAACTGATGGAAATATTTATGTCTATGAAGTAAAAAAACAAGCTATTTAATAAAAAAAATTATAAACAGTTCATAAATTTTTTTTTTTTTTTTTTCTTTTTTCTTTTTCTTTTTTAATATATATGTATTTTATTTTTACTTGAATATTCATATGTATAAAACTAAAAATTAATAATTCATTTTTACAAATTTATAAAAATTATTTAATATTAACAATTTTTGCTATATATATATATAAAGGATTTGAAGCATGAAGAATTAATTTTTATTACGTGTAAAAAATTAAATTATATATAAATTTTTAAAATAAAAATACTTTTTATTTTTTTAAAGACATTTATTAATCTATTATATAATTTTAATATTTTTATCTATTTTATCATCATTTTTTTTTTTTTTAAATTTTGATTTTTATTAATTTTAAAATAAAAAAAAGCATATAAAAAAAAAAGTCATAACAAGAAGTTCCGATGAAAAAACAAATGTTTCAATTTTAATACAAATTCTTTTTTACACTTTAATTGTAATATTATGTCTATGATATTTTTTAATTAATAGAATTTAATAATAGTTCTCTTAATTATTTAATCATAAAAAAAAATTAAATTCTCATAACTATCTTTTTTTTGTTAATTACAAAAAAAAAAAAAAAGCATTTTAATTCTCTTTTTTTTCCTACTTTTATAATTAAACACCTTAAAACATAATTTCTATTTTTTAAGTTTGTTATAATAAAAAGAGAAATTTTTTTTTCTAAATATTCTTAATGATATATAAAATAGTACATTCTATTTTATAATGTAATATATAGAGTAAGTTAAAAATAATTTTAATCTTTTTTTTTTTTTTTTGTTATTTGAATATATCAATGATTAAAAAATAAAAAGTTATAAGGATTGCTATATTTTTATTTAGACTTCAACTTTTTTTTTTAAAATTATTTTTTTTTGATTATGTAAAATAAAAAATTCATATATTATGAAAAATTAAAAAAAAAAAAAAAAAAAAAGAAAAAAAACATAGATACATTTACATTAATTTTAAACAAAACAAAAACAAATAGAACATTTGTTGTATTTAATTTTTTTTGTTTTAGTAAACTATAAACAATTTTATATAAAAAAATAAGTTTTAAAATAGAAACATAAGAAAAAAAAAAAAATAAAAATATTTTCAAATTGAAATATAAAAAATGTAATTTTTTTTCTTTATTATTTTTTTTTTTTTCATTAATTTAACGGATTAAGAGAAAAAATAAATAAAATAATTGTATTCAGGATAAACTTCTTTATAAAAATATATACAATATTTTTCAATTTTTTATGAAAAATACTTCAATATAATAATGTATATAATTTCAGATGAAGAAATAGCATATTCTAATAGCATATATAGTGAAGAAATAGAGAGTGAAGAAAATAGTGATAATCAGTCAAAATATATTGAAAGAGAGAACAGTATTGATTTAAGTGAAAATGAATTAGTATTATTTAAATATGTTTGTATAGCATTGATAGATGGTGAAGATATTTTATTGAAATATAGTCTTCTTAATCATGATTTAGACATTTCTACTAATAACATAATTAAGAAAATATTGATAGCTTCAAAAAAAAAATTAAGTTATAGTAGCAAAAAAATCCTTAATTGGGACAATAGAATTATTTATTTTATAATATGTAGTGAAAAGAAATTAGCTTTTTTCTTAATTAGTTTAGATATTAAGGCTTATTTTAAAAATTATGCATTTGAATTTTTGAGGAAATTAGAAATTTACACTAAATCCGAATTATTTTATAGCCCAAATTACCTATCTAGTAATATAAATAGATCAAAAGTAAATACTATTGAATTATTCATGAAAAGAACAATAAATAATCTTAATAAGTGTTGTAAAAATGAAAAAATTATTGCAGTAAAACAAAAATTAAATAAAATTAATTCAGTAATGAATAATCATATAGACAATTTATACCAATCTAGAGGGAATATCAAAGCTTTACAACATAAAACAGAAAATATGTCTAAAAATACATTAAATTTTGTACAAAATACAAAAAAATTAAAAAGAATAATGTTCTTAAAACACTGGAAAAGTTATTTAATTTTAGCTTGTTTTTTAATTGTCGGCTTCAAGGTTTATAGGTCTATTTGATGTTAATTTGTAACCAGTTTATTTATTTAAATTTTAAGTTTCAATAAACTTATAGTTATTTTATAATTTAAATTTATATATTATATTTAGTTTTTACATATTTTTATTGAAAACTATTTATCAGTTAATTCGTTATTTTTTTAAAGTTTTTATATAATCAACTTATGCTCAATTTCCAAAAAATATAATTTTTTAATTAAATGCATGATATATGCATAAATTATTTTTAAAATTTAAAATAGTGATTTACATTTTTGCCTTTTAATTAATTCTTTTATATTTTATAGAAAATTGTAAAAGGAAAAATAAATAGTAAAAAACAGAACTATATTTGTTCTTGTGAAATATTTTACTATTTGATAAAATAGTATTTTTTCCTTTTTTAATAACATTTATTAATCTTTTTTGTTTATTTTATTAACTACATAATATTTTCAAGTTTAATTTTTTTTAGAAATTAATTACATAGATTCAATAGTTAACAACATATTCATCGTTTAATTAATACAAGTATATACAGGTTATATTACATTAATTATTTAGGACTTACATTAAAAAAAAAAAAAAAAGACAAAAAAATATATTTAATTGAATAAAAGTTACTAGTTATTTATAAAAATTTGGATGTTATTTATATTTTTTATTACTTAAATTTTTAAATAGTATTATAAAAAAAAAAAAAAAAAAAAAAAAAAAAAAAAGTGTGATGAAATAATGGTTAGAAAAGAAAAGGGGGAAAAAAAAAACAGTAAATGTATACAATTTTTTAGAAAAAGAAATTTTTAATTTAGGATTAGATTATTTATGAGTATATTTAGAAAATTTTTTAATGTCATAAAATCCTTTTATATTTTTTCATACAGTAATAATAAAAAAAATATATATAAAAATAACACATAAGTAATTTATACTAAATTTAATTCTCTTCAATAAAAAATTCTTTTTATCACCTAAATATTTTGAAATATAAACTGATATTAAAAGAAAAAAAAAAAAAAAAGTTTTTAATAAAATAAATATATAATTTGCAACATCAATTATAATAAAAATGTAGAAAAAGTGGTAATTGTAATTAAAAATATTATAACTGTAATAATAATAGATTAATTCAAAAAATTATAATTAAAATTATAATAATAAAAAAAAAAAAAAAAAAAAAAAAAAAAAAAAAAGTGAAACAAATAGATATACAATGTATTGTGTCAATTATATGTATTGGATATTTGATAATATAAGAAGTATATATTTCTTCTTCTTTTTTATTTATTACATTTAAGTTCTTCTTTTTTTTTTTTTTCATTTTTATCAAAATGGTATTCTTAATTATTTTAATTTTTTTTAATATTTTCACTCATTATTTTTATTTTCTTCAGATTCTTCTTCATTTTTATTTATAAATTCATTATCGTTTTCCTTATTTTTGTCTAAATGTTCTTCCTTTTTATCTTTCTCAATTTCTTCATTTTCAATATCTATTTCTAGATTTTTTTTTTTTTCTTTTTTCTCTTGTCTTAACTTATCTATATATTTGTGTATTTCTTCTTTTAGTTCAGGCATTGCAACCAACTGTTCTTTTGAAAGTGGTGCTCTATTAAAAGGATCATTTGGTTCACTCATTAGATGCCTTTCAATATTTTTTCGATCAATGATTATTCCAGATGTAGGTAATAAAACAGGATCTAACATAATATCTTGTAAAATAGGATCTAAAAATTTTTCTGGTATATCATTTACATCATCAAATAGTTCAACTTCATCTTTCATGTCTATAATTTGTTGACAAAATTTTTTAAATTTAATTAATTCTTCTTTATGCAATAATCCTTCTCTCTTACATATATAATAAGCCTTATTAAAAATCTGAGGTTTATAATATCTCCCTTCATTTGCTATTTCTCTTATTAATAATTCTTCATGTTCTTTTTCTGAATTTAATAAAAATAAGTAAGATTCAACTATACTAGTTAGCCATAATTGTGGTCTAAAGTTATACTGCTCCATATTTTTTACTTTAATATTTAAGCATTTTGGTCCTACTAAATAATCAAAGTAACAATTTAAGCATGTTACGATTTGAGATAGTATAGTGTTAGAAGTAACTATATTTTTTGAATAATTTTTGCATAATAAATTTAAAAAGATACAAGATTTGTAGCAATATGTTATTATCATTTTTGTCTTTGCAGCTAAATTTCTCATGCTTTCATTAGTTAAATCTGTTTCTACTCCTGAATCTTCAATTTCACTATTATCACTAAATGACCCATTTAAATTATGAGATTCTTCATTATCTAAATGAGAATTATTATCTAGATGTATATTTGATGAATTTATTTGATTACTCATATTGGAATTTGTACTTCTATTATTTCGAGTTGCACTTGCGTAAGAATTTGCATTAGATATGGAATTTTCTATTTCAACTTTTTTTTTATCTTCTCTTCTTTTTATTTCGGACAGATATGAAACTACTTCCTCTACTAAAAAACTAACATCATTTAATAATAAGTGAATTAGATGAACAAAAAGATTATTGTTATTTATAACTAATTGAGTAAACTGATTAACATATATATTATTTAAAAAAAAACTATTAAAGTTTTCTACTATACGAACCCTAGTTTGCATTCTCTCTGTGTATTCTCCTTTTTGAGATGCAATAAATACATTGGTCAATGATTTAATAATATATTTTTTAGTTAATTCTGATTCTTCTATTATTTTTTTTAAATTATCAAATTTATATAAAAAAGAAAATGTTCTCGGAGCTGATTCACACCTTATATGTATACTTTTAATATGATGTTCACTTAACATAGTAAAAATTGAAAATGCTATAAATAAATCCATATTTAAATAACTTAAAAAATTTTCGTTATTTTGACTTTTAAATATATCTAATTCATACAATAAATAAATTATTTCAAATATATCACTTAAAAAAAAAGTAGGAATTATAGAAAACTGGGGTGACGCATATAAACGATCATTTTTATCTGTGTCACTAAGTGATTGAGAAACTTCATTATTATCTTCATTGTTTTTATTATTATTTACTGTGTCTTCAATTATATCTTCTCTTTGTAATTCATCAGTATCATATTCCTTATCTTTTTCTAGGTTATTTTTATCCTCATCTATTTTTTTATCTGTGTTAATTATTAAATTATCAAAATTTATATTTTTATTGTAGTATTTTTCATTTGGTGGTGGGCAACATTTTAAGACCAAATGAGATATATTGTCTTTATGCTCATTTAAATAATTTTGCATATTAACATTTATGTTGCCATTTATATCATATAAATAAACAACATGTAAGAAATAACTCATAGATAAATGTAAAAATTTAAATAATAATTGAATAAAACGGGAATTATACAAGAATATTTTCCATGCATGTATATTCATATAATAAAAATTTTTATCTTTTGCGTTTCCTACTTCCTGAATTATTTTAATAAATTCATCAACAGCTGGTTTAAAAAAAACACTTAAAGATTTAAAGGTCATCCAAAATATACATGTAATAAATTTTGGTTCTTTTTGAAAAATTTCTAAGTTTTTGACTTTATTTTTTATTTTTTCTACATTCAATTTTTCTTCAAAAGAAGATTGATTTGTTATATTTTTTAAAATAAATTTAGAAAAAGGATCATTTCTTAAAAAAAAAAAGAAATCAATATCATTAATTTTATTTGTTGTAATTGGTTCACATAAACATAATAATACCCAAAACATATTAAGACAAAAACCATATGAGTTTTCACCTAATAATTTTAAGAATAATCCATATGAGTTATCTAATGATTGAGGATAAGAAGCATAATGATATATTATTTTTGTTTTTTTCTCATTTGATAAAATTATACAATTTATCCATAACAATACTTTTTTTTTGCTTTCATTGCTTCCTTTTAATAAATTTTTTATTATATCTACGCAGTTTTCTAGTATCCAGTCCGTATCTCTTCTTAGTAAAACATATGTATTTTTTAAAGAGCTCAAAGTCATCTTATTTAGTGTGTTAGTAGTTGTATTGTAAAAATATTTATACATTGCTATTTCTTCTTTTTTTATTATATTAGGCATAGTTAGTATTGTTGGAGATAATAATCTACCTAATAAACTATTTAACTGTAAGTTATATCCACAGTTATTCACTTCTTTATCCTTACTACATGGTTTATTAATAAGGGAATTACTATTGTTTGAATTAGTATTATTTGGTACATTAGTAGAAATAACATCACTTATATTATTATCACGTATACTAACATCTGACGTTGAATTATTATTATGCTCATTTTCGTTAAGGATGTTCGCGTTAGATATTAAAGAATTGGGTGATGATGTATAGGAAACTTTATTTATTTCATTATTATTTTTATTATTAGATGATTCAATAGAAGAATTATTTTGTGATTTTTTTTCAAAAAAAGAATCTTGCATTCTATCAGTTAAATTTAAATATAAAAAGACTGATTTATTATTCATTACTAAATCAGCTATTTGTTTAAAACTAGTTATAAACTTTAATAATACAGCAATATCATTTTTTGGATATACTAAATTTCTAGAATTCAAATTTTCTAAAATCATATTTATTATTGGATTAAAAATTTTGTTTAACTGCTTCCCGCTTTCTTCTTCATTTCTATCATTTTCTTCTATAACTGATAACATTTTTTTTAAAAAACGAGAAGTACAAGAACCTTTTAAAAACTCAAAAAAAACATTTATTCTCTCTTTATATGATATTTTTACATTTGGATATATATCTAAATTTTCTAAATAAATTAATGCGCTGTTTATTATTTGATCTAAAATTTCATTAATTAAATTGTCAGTTTGTTTGCTATCTAAATTTGTACCTTTATAAAAATTTTTATCTAATAATCGAGCAGAACAAGAGCATAGATAACTTAAGCAATTTTTTTTTTTTTTATGTAAATCTGCAATTTTATGAAGTAACAAGAAATATATATTATCAATTTGTAAATATAATTCTTCGTTATTTTGTTTTAATTCTTTTTCATATGATTCTAAATAAATTTTTGTATTATTAGACTCTTCTTTTTTCAAACATATTTGAAAAATGTTTTGAAGAAGCAAGTCTTCCTTAACTTTATCCTCCATTTTTATATTTAATATTAGATTTTATGTTTCTTCTTTTTCTTTTTATTATTTTTTTTTTTGTATGTAGTATATATATTAAATTACTTTTTTTTTTTTTTTTTTTTTTTTTATTTTTTTTTTTTTTTTTTTTTTTTTTTTTTTTTTTTTTATTTTT
>NW_021628222.1:377551-384763 GCF_900005855.1 Plasmodium gallinaceum | reverse complement strand
TTTTTTTTTTTTTTTTTTTTTTTTTTTTTTTTTTTTTTTTTCCCCTTTTAATGTTCAATTAGTAAATGCTTTTTATATTACTTCTAAAAATACATAATAAAGTTACATATCATCAAATCATGTAAATATCTTTTATTTTAAAAATTTTTTTTAATTATTTTTCTACTTTTATATATTTATTGCAGAGTGTATTTATCAGATTTATTATGTTAACAATATATCATGCCATTTTATCTTTTAATATTTTCAGTACAGCATTTAATATTATATTTTTCTATTATATCATTTATTATCTAATTAATACATCAATTATATTTAGACTAAATTAATTTATTTTATAAATTTATATATTTAAGAATAAGTGTATTTATTTTGATATAATCAAATATAAAAAAACTTAATAAAAGCTTTTTTAAATGTAACATTTTTAGATTTTTTTTTTTTTTTTTCTTTTACAGTTTTAAATTAATCCGTTAAAAAAAATTTTTTTTTTATTTTAAAATTTTAATTACGAAAAAAAATTACACGGAAATGAACATATTTGTTTATGAAAAAGCAAAAAAAAATGTATTATTAAATTCTATGTATTTTTCTTTTTTACTTTTTTTGTCTTTTAAAAATTACAAAATATGAAAGAAAAACATATCAAAATATATAACATAATTAAAGATAAATGGCAATCTTGTTATATCTTCAGTTCAAGCATATTTTAAATATTCATTTTTATTATAAATCTACACTTTTTTTTTTTTTTTTTTTTTCCTATTTATTCAGAATGTTGTTTAATAATAAAATAAAAAAAATATATTACAATGTAAGACCATATTTTATATTTTCTGTGTTTACAAAAAAGAGCATATAAAAATAAAAAAAAAATTGTTAATTTTAATATTTCTTTAAAAATGACAAAAATTTTATTTTTATAACATATTCTTTTTATTTTGTTATGAAAATAAAAGATAAATATTAATGAATTATTCATTTGGCATTATTATATTTTATTTTAAAATTCAAAAGTTTTATAAGGGAAATATTTACTTTTTATTATCAATTCGGAAATAAATATATATACAAGTATAGTGATGTAAGACAATCCATCTTATATACTTTTTTTTTTTTTTTTTTTTTTTGTTCTTATTTTTTTTGAGTTTTTTTAATATATACCTATTTATATGAGTAAATTTTTTTTATACCTAAGATTATCAGCAAAAATGTTTGCAATACATATGAGTAATTTGTTTTAATAATAGCCTTTTAGTTGTGTAAATAAAATTGCAAATTTTTTTTACAAAAATTAAAATAGTGTAACATTTATTCTGCTTTTTTAAATATTAATTTACATAAATTTCTTTTATATTGAGATACTTATATACAATTGCTTTATTGTATTAATCGTTTCAATACTCTTAATTATAGTTTTAGAATTAATTTTTCATATGTCACTTAAGTTAGATATTATGTATAATTAAAATTAATAAATATATATATCTTACGAGCTTTTCATTATATTACGTCTATCCAAAAATATAAAATAATAAGAAATATAAAATACCTAATAAATTTTCAAGGAATAATAAATATATATTTTCTTTAGTAAAAATTGAAAAAATTTAAAAAAACAAATGGAAAAAAAAATTAACTTAAAAAATTATAATATATAGATAAAAAGAAATTTTAGATTCTAATACACTTACTAATTCAACTGTTTTAGAAGTATAATAAAATTTGCTATTTCATATTTTTTGTATATAATTAAAAATTTAATTATAATTTGATTTATAAAAAAATGTTAAAATAAAATAATAAAAATTTTAATATATATATATATAATGAATATAAATAATTTTTGTGTAAGTTTTATATTTACATCTGATTAAACTTTTAGCAAAATCTTGTTAAGTGAACACATCTTTTAGTAATATAATGTTAAAAAAGAACATTATTTTCTTTGATATCGTTAAAATTTTAAGAAATAACATTTAAAAACTAAAATTTATAAAAATTTATATGAATATAATAATATTTTCGTATTCTTTTTAATTAAAAAAAAAAAAAAAAAAGAGATAAAGAGGAAATTTCAAAAAAATTATTAATTTTTTTATATAGTTTTTTCAGTGTGTTTAAAAAAAAAAAATTAAAATGGTTTTTATTATAATTTATGAAAATTTTAAAATTTAATGATTTAAAAAGGATAAATTTTAACATTTATTACCCCAATTTTCTCACAACTATATATCAAATTTTGCATTTTCATCTTAAAAAATAAGGTTATATAATAAATAAAATAGATTTACTTCATACTTTTGAAACACTTAAAAATTTACATGTACTTTTATAGTAAATCAATTATATAGTTATATATTAAAAAAAAAAAAAAAAGATGTATTTTATTTAATGAATAACTAATATTTAAAATTTTAGTATTTTATCTTCTCATATATAAATAAATAAATAAAATATTTTTTTTTATTTAAAAAAAAAAAAAAAAAAAAAAGTGTAAATTTACAATAAAAATCTTATTTAAAAAAAATTATAATGTCCTATTGAAATGATACATTTTTTTAATTTATGTTTATTATTATGACACTTTATTTAATTCTTAGAATTAAAATACTTTTAAAAATTATTATCATTTAAAAACCTTGTTAAATTTAGATAAATGAGGAAATTCTTACGTTTAATAAAAATATTATGTATCTCCACTCTTTTTAATTATTGAAAGTTCTGAATTTCAAAGAAAAAAAAAAAAAGGATTAATCTCTTGAAAAATGGCTCTAAATTTGTATTAGAAAAAAAAACATAAAAAGATATAGTCTTTTGCTTTACTATCAAAAAATAACACATGAATTTATTTCTTATTTATAGAATAGAAAGATTAATAACTTCATTATTAAGGAGATTAATTAATATTAAGCATATATGTAAAATTAGAAAAAAAAAAAAAAAAAAAAAAAAAAATATATAAGAATAATTTTATATTGATGTTTATATATATTTTTAATAAAATTTAAGCAATAATTATGGATGGTAATAGAAGATTTGCGAAAGATAATGGTTTTCATTCTTCTTTAGGTCATTATATGGGATCTAAAGCATTAATTAAAGTTATTACATTTTATATATAAATGTGTATATTTTAAAATATATGAATCCTGATATATTTAAAAACGATTAACATGTATTTTATATGTATTTATTGTAATAATTAACTTAAAATTATAATTTTTTTTTTTTTTTTTTTCTTTCTATTTAAACAGATTATAGAAATATGCATAAGTTTAAATATAAAGATTTTATCAGTGTTTTCACTTTCACTATTCAATTATAATAGAAGCCCACAAGAAATATATTTCTTATTTTATTTAAATTTACATTGTCTATCTAATGAAGATTTTTTTAAGTAGGAACATTATCAAAATATTAATTTGTATATATATGCCTATTTAATAAATAACTACTATTTTTACAAATTAATAAATAAAATTAATAATATAAAAATAACTATATTTAATTTTATTTAGTAATTTTATTAAAAACAATAGAATACGGATTAAAATAATAGGAAACTTATCTTATATTAATGATTTCTATAGAAAAATTATAAATGATATAGAACAAAAAACTAGAGAGTTTGATAAGTAAGTAATATAAGAATATTGAATAAATGATCATATATATATATTTATGAGAATTATCTTCTATATGTACTAAGTGCACTATTAAAATATACCATAATAATATATTTATTTATTTTATTTTTTTTTTTTTATAGTTTAATTTTAAATATCTTTTTCTCATATACGAGTAGAAATGAAATGAGTTTATGCAAGTTTATGCCTAACTTGTATTTTGACACATATAAAAAATTATTAGAAGAACAAAATATTTGTTATTCTTCCTATTCTTTAAAAAATTATATCAATGAAAATAATTGCGAACATTCAGAAAATATAATAAAAAATGAACATATTGAATCAACATCAAATTGTGAAATAAAATGCTTTTGTGGAAAATATTCTTTTTTAAATGAAGAACAATTAAATATGTAAAGAAGAAAAAAAAAAAAAAAAAAAAAAAAAAAAAAGAAATGGATATATCGTAACTTATAATAGCATTAAAAAAAAAAAAAAAAAAAAAAAGTTCTTTTACTATGTGTACAATTTTTATATTTTTAATTTATAATTTATTTTAACTTAGATACAATTATCACAAAAAATTACTAACAAGTGACTTACCTCCACCAAATATTTTAATACGAACATCAGGAGAGAAAAGATTGTCTGACTTTATGTTATATCAAGTTAAGCAAAAAAAAAAACATAAAATAAAATAAAATAAAATAATATAATAAAGATAAACTGAAGCTATAAATATATATATATATGAATATTATTATATTTATTTAATTAAAATTTTTTTTTTTTTTTTGTTTTAAGGTTTCAGAATTTACAGAAATTTATTTTATTAATGATCATTGGCCAACATTTAATTTTTTACATTTCATATATATTATCCTTCATTATACTTTTTTTCAAACAATTGAATGGGAATTTTCTTATTCAAACCCTTGTCCACATTAATACTTTTGTTTTTTATTTTTATTTTTTTTTTTTTTTTTTTATGGTGTTTTAAATGAATTGTTTTTAAAAAAACATATTCAATTATTTTTAAAATTTTTAAAAAAATATCTTTTATTATAAATGAAAAATGTTTACTGAAAAATAATAAATAAAAAATTTTAAAGAAATATAAAAAATTTTATTACTTTAAAATAAAACAAAAACAAAATTACAAAAAAATATAAATTTAAAAAAATATAAATAAGAAAATATAAAAATTATGTAGGAATATAAAAAAATTGTACATAAATCTGAAATATTACAATGTTAAAAAAAGATATATATATATATATATATATTTAAAAAAAAAAAAAAAAAGCATATTTAATTCTAAATTATGAATAATTTTTTTTTATAAAATGCTTGGTTGTTCCATAAGTATACAAGGATTATAATCTTTTAAATATTTGTAAGTAAAATGAGGACCTAAATTAATTTTTGCACATGCACCCATATATAAACTAACAGAAGGGTGATAAAATCCTTCATAGATATCAACAAAAGAATTTTTTTTTATTTGACCATTTAAAGAAAAAAATATTGAGGAACCATAATTTTTTTTTAATATTGGCGGATTTTTCGGATCACATAAAATTCCATTTTGTAAATATTCATATAATTTTTTATCAGATCTCGGGTCAAACTTATAAGTATTTTTATTTTTCAAATTTAAATAACATCCAACTATATCACCAACTTTAAGTGGTTCCATACAATCATAACTTACTGAGTTATTAAATATCTTTCCATTTTTACTATTAACACAGTAGCTATATTTATCAGTTCCTATGGGATAATCATATCTCATATATCTGCATGCAAAACCAACTCTTATATATGAATTTACTTTTATTACTTTGTCTTTATAACCTAAAAAATTTAAATTCTGTATAGGTTGTTCAATTTTTATTTCATAATACCATTTACCAACATCTGCACCACTATTTACAAAAACACTTGACCACCCTTTATCTCCATAACATGTTAATTTATCGCTACTTAAACTTACACAACTATCTTTATATTTCATTGAAAATGCCACATTATTTTTATTTCTATACTTATTATAATCAATAAAATATTTTAAATTTCCTGTTGTTTCTTTTTTATCTACTTCAGAATTAGAATTTTCTATTTTGTCTTTATCGTCTTCATTTTCTTTGTAATTTCCTTTTTCATGTATATCATCTTTTAAATTTATCTTTACATTTGGGCAATCTTCCATTATCTTTTTTATATTTTCACTGCCTTTTATGTTATTTTTATGTACTTCATTTTTACTTAGATTATTATTAATTACAATATCTTCATTTACATTATTTTCATTAGTCTCATCCTTGTTTATATCATTCTTAATTACATTATATTCATTTATATTATTTTTGATTATATTATCTTTATTTATATTGTTTTCAATTAATTCATCTTTATTATTTTTTGTTGTTTCATTTTTGTTTCCACCTTCAACTTCTCTAATATTTGTGTCAATTATCTTATTTTTTTCATTTTCATTATTTATAAAATTTTTGCTGTAACCTTTATGCATAATTAAATTTAACTTAACAAACTCTTCGTTCATTTGTTCTGTTTTATCTCTCTCATTAGTAATATCTTCTTCTATTTCATCATTCTTGTTTTCAGTATGTTGATTTCCTTTCTTTCTTTTTAATTCCTCATTTATTTCAGCTTTTCTTTTCTTTTCACAGATACTACTTAATTTTGATAAAGACATGCTGTTCGTATTATCATTATCTTCAACATTTATAGTTTTTAAAGAAGACCCCGATAAATCTAATCCTTTTATTTCTTCTTTGATAGTATTATTATCGCCCATTACTACTATGGGATATTGTTTAGATGATTTTATTTCTGTATTTATTTCATTATTATTTTCTCCTATATTAAAGTTTTTCATCTTGCCTTTATTTTATTTTTCTTATTTTTTTTTTTTGTCTTATTTTATAAAAACTTTTCTTTTTGTCAAAATTATAATTATTGTGATTACAAAATATATCACATTAAATGTATAAAAGTACTAACATGAAAAAGTTACCTAATTTTCTTTTAAATCATTATTAGTAATATTTATTATATTTTAATGTGTTTTAAAATGATTAATATAATAAGATATTTTCTCAATTAATAAATATCATATTTGCAAAATTTCTTTTGTTATATAACTCTATCACTAATGTTATACTTTGAAATTTTTCTTAACTTATAATCATAATTAAAATTATATTACTCTATTTTCTATTAATGCTCAATATATTATCTTTTATAATTATGTACATATTAGATGCCTTATGGGTATAGTTTTGAAAATCAGTAAATTTTATCACTGTTAATTATTTTTATTTTTTTTTTTATTTAATTTTAATATGTGTTAAATAAATAAAAAAAAAAAATGAAATAAAATAATACTTTTATATTATATTAAATGTAATTAAAAACTTTTTAAATAAAAGAATTAATAGCAAAAATTTTTTAAATGAATAAAAAAAAAATTTTTCAAGTTTTAATTATAAGCTCAGTAAAAGAAAAAAAAAAAAAAAAAAAAAAAAAAAAAAAAAAAAAAAAAAAAAAAAAAAAA
>NW_021628222.1:372892-376551 GCF_900005855.1 Plasmodium gallinaceum | reverse complement strand
AAAAAAAAAAAAAAAAAAAAAAAAAAGCAAAAAAAAAAAAAAAAAAAAAAAAAGAATAAAAAAAAAAGAAGAAAAAAAAAAATTTTAGTTTATTTCTTATGTTTGAAAGTTTTGTTTGTTGAATAAAAAATTCAATATATTTTTAGAATCATATTCTATTTGTTATTTTAAAACAATTCATTGATATATTTGTTTTTACATGCATATATATATGCTTTTATATATACATTTAAATATTATTATGTTCTTTTCTTATACTAATTTATAAATAATAGTTCTCTATATGACCTTTATAAACAGAATTTTAGACATAGTTCATTAATAGATATTACATATATTTGAAATTCTTTACTTTTATATATTATTATTTTTAATTCATATCAATAGATTTTTTTTTTTTTTTTTTATTACATATATATTTTGTTAATTTGTTTATACTCAAATGTATATTTAATATATTTGATCATAAACCTTTGAGATATATATATTAAAAAAAAAAAAAAAACTCTAATATTAATATAATAATTAGATTTATGTTAAGAAGAAAAAGGAGATAACTATTTAGACAGAAAAATATATTTGTATTTTTTTTTTTTTATTAAACATAAATTTTTATCCTATTGTATTGATATAATTTAAAAATATATATTAAATTTTAAGATATTAAAATTTTCCTTATATAGTTCATACTTATTTATAGTAAAATGAAAAAAATATTATTTAAATATAAAAAATTTATATGTTTTCTTTCTTTTTTTTCTATCTTTTGCTACCATTTAAAGTGTCTAACTTAAAATTTTTTTTTTTTTTTTTTTTTTTTTTTTCTACCTTACATAGTTAACTAATCTTTTTTTTATTTCTAATATTTGTTAAGAGTCTAATATATTTCTTTTTACTTGATATATTTTTCTTCATTTTTTATTTATAGTTTATAGCTTTTACACACTATTAAAAAACTATACATATAACAACATATTAAGAACAAAACTAAAAATTTTAGATATAATAGTAATAAGAATTATGAATGAAAAAAAAAAAAAAAAAAAGGAAAAAAATAGGTATGATAATTTTATTGATGATAATAAAAATAAAGAAGAATTAAAAGAAGACGAGGAAAATAATTTCGAAATTTTTGATAAAAGTAAAAATAAAAAAAAAATTAATCTAAAGAAAATAAAAATTATTAATGAAAATAAAGAAGAATTTAACTGGAGTGAGGAAGAATTTAATCAAAAAAAAGAGAAAAATAAAAATAAGAAAAAAGATAAAAAAGAAATTAATGTGAGGATAATAAAAAAAAAAAATCAATGTTATTCTTTAGATGTTATTAAAAATATGAGGTTTTTAAATACGAATGAATTTATAAATGATGATGCTTTTTTTGTTTTTCCACATAATAGAAATGTGGTAGATTTAGAAAGGAAAGGTAATTCTTCATTAAATAAAGAAATGACAAGTATTTTCAAAAATAATAAAACAAAAAGTCATGAAAAAAGCAAAAAGGTAATTTCACAAAAAATTAATGAAAAGAAATTAAAAGGAAACAAAAAAACTAATGAAGAAGAGAAGGAACAAACAAGTCACGGGGAGAATAATGAATTAAGTATAAAAAAAAATGAAAACGAAAAATATGTTGAAGAAAAAGATTTAAGCACTTTGAATAGTATAATAAGTATAAAAGAAGACACTACTATGTCAATAGTGAATTCACTTGATGATAGTGGAACAAATGATCATGTAGATAATTATATAAACTTCGAATCAAAAGATAAAATAGGGAAGAATGAAGAAGATATGTTATTTAACTATAATAACGAACAAAATATTAATTTATCTATAGGAAAATTTGAAGATTTATATTTAGAAGGAGGAGAAGAAAGTTATGATAAAGTTAAAGAAGAAAAATGGGAAAATAATAATGGTGATAAAGAAAAAATTAAAATAAGTAAAGTAAAAGGAGATGAAGAGAAAAAACAAAAATTGTATATGAATAAATGTAAATTTAAAAAAAAAGGTGAAGTTAAAGATAATAGAGAAAAATATAATCAAAATATGTATTCTGAAAAATATCAGAATAATAGAAAAAAAGAAGAGGAAAAATATATTACATATAAAATACCTAGATATCTAAAGAAAAAGAACATAAGGTGTCCATTTGTGTATAGAAGTGTATTTTATGGAAAATATGGAATAATAAATTATGATTTAAAAGGAAATGATAATGACACATTAGTAATTACATTTCATGGACTAAATGGAACTAATTTAACATTTTTAGAAATGCAAAATGTATTAATTAGATATAAATTTCAAGTTTTAAACTTTGATTTATATGGACATGGTCTATCAGCATGCCCTAAATATAATCATAAAGAAAGAATGTATGGTATTGATTTTTTCTTATCACAAACGGAAGAGTTGTTAAATCACCTAAAATTGCAACATAAGGAATTTTATTTGGTTGGTTTTTCAATGGGATGTATAATAGCTACCAGTTTTGCTAGAAAATATATTAAACAAGTTAAAAAAATTATTTTAATATCACCTGTTGGTGTTTTAGAAAAAAAACCTTTTTTATTAAAATTATTAAAAATTTTTCCTTGCATAATTAATATTTCTTCTTTTTTTATGCTTCCTTGTTTTATCTCAAAAAAGAAATTAAAAAATAATGATTCTCAAAATGATACCTCAGATTATTTATATAACAGAATTATGTGGCAAGCATTTGTAAAAAAAAATATTACTCATTCAATTTTGGGTTGCGTTAATAATTTAAAAATGTGGAGTGCCCATGATATTTTTAAAGAAGTTGGTGTTAACAATATACCTGTTTTAATTTTATGTGGAGAAAATGATAACATTTGTGATGTTGATATTTTTAAAAATCTATCTAAATATTTTATTAATTCTCATTTAATAATCTTTAAAAATGCTTCTCATTTAGTCTTAGTAGAAAAAAGTCAAGAAGTCATCTCATGTGCTTTGACATTTTTTCATTTTCCTCACAATGCTGATCTAAAATTATTTCATTATATGCTACCAGTGGATAAAATGGGAAATTATGTAGTTAAGGATAAGAGATTTTCTAAAAAATATTCTTCTTCTAAATCCTATTTAAAGGATATTGGTTATATACCTAACATTTTTATTTCCTTTATTGATAAAGAACAAGAATATAAATTTAAAAAAAAAAAAAAAATATCTTTATCATTTAATATACTTTAAACATGCATTCATATTATAAATTTTTAAAATAAATAAAATGTATAATACAATTTTGTTTCTTTTTAATAATAAATTTGTTCTATACCTATATATATATATATATATATATATATACGTATATATTTATGTATATATTTATGTAAATTCAATAAATATCCGTCAATCATCAAATTATATTTGCTTTCATTAAATAATACATTAAATTTTTCTTTTTATTAAATTATAAATATTTATGTATAATTATTATAAATTATCTATAATTTTTTTTTTTTTTTCTTCATTTAACATTTTATGAATATATATATCTTCATCTAATTATTTTTTTCATTAGATAGTACTTTTTCCTTTTTCTTCAAATGAATTATTTTCACTTTTTCTATATTTTATGATTATTTTTTTTCTTTTTTTTTTTTTTTTTTTTTTTTTTTGTTTTT
>NW_021628222.1:337861-371892 GCF_900005855.1 Plasmodium gallinaceum | reverse complement strand
TTTTTTTTTTTTTTTTTTTTTTTTTTTTTTTTTTTTGATGATCTATGTTTTTATTTAATTTTATGTCTTCTTTAAAAACTTTTCATGTATTGTTAATACTTACTTTTTTTTTTTTTTTTTATTTGTTATATGCTTTGTTTTAAATCGTAATAAAAAAAAAATAAAAATTAATTTGTAATATCTTATGTATTTATATTTGTATAAATATTATACAAGTTCTAATTGTTACAGTATATCAATTTTTTCAAAACATATTTATTATTTTACTAACATATTGTAATAAATGTAAAGCTGAAACATTTTTAAGATTAAAAATTATAATTTGAAAAAATATTCTATTCAATATTTATACATGTCTAATTATTACTTATTTTTTTTTCCCCCTAGAATTATTAAAATGATTTTCTATTTATAACATAATTCCATATAATTGTCATACTACAATTTTGTTTTATTTTAAAACTTTAAACATTTCTTTTTCATCCTAATATAAAATCATAAAATGGTATTTTCTTTTTCTTTTTTAGTTTAAAATACATATGTAAAATTTATTCACATAAAACAAATTTTTATACTCAAAAAATAAAAATAAAATTTATTTAATTCATCAATATTAAATTAATTCAATTCATTTACAAAAAAAAAAAAAAAAAAAAAAAAAAAAAACAAAAAAGTATATAAATAAACATTTCATTTTTAAATGATAAAATGTACAAAAGTTTTCATACATTAATAATTCAAAAAACAGGAAGTGTATTGTTGTATTTTAGTTGTTTTCTATTATTCAATGAAAAATAAAAAGTAATTTAGTTCTTTAAAATTTTATACATTTAATGACTACAATAATACATTTTTTTTTTTTTTTTTTTTTTTTTTTTTGTTTTGTTCTAATATTTTTTCTTTAGATAACTAAACTGAATAAAAACTTTATATATATTAAAAGTTAGTATTTTATTCTAAAATCCTTTTGAAAAATATTAAAAAAAAAAAAATTAATAAATAATATATAAACGTTCAATTATGTATATCTGCTGTTATAATACATTTATATGTATTTTTTTCAAGTGGTTTTTATAAGAATAATTTTTAAAAGTGAACATATATCTTAATTTTGCAAAAAATAATTACATATATATATTGATAATATATATTTAACAAAAAAGTATGTAATTCTTAAAAATAAAAAAAAGACTATAAAATATATGATTATGCATATAAAAGATGCTAACAATTAAAAATTTCATAATTTAAAAAAATATATTCAGACATGTATATTTCATTTTTTTAAAACATTTTATTATAATACCTATCAATAATTTCTTAAAGAAAAATAACAAATTTTAAAAATTTTATTATAATTCTGTATTGATTTTGAACATAAAACTAGGAATAAAAAAAAAAAAATGCATAGTTAAGAGTAGAAAATTTTAAGATTTAAAAAAAATATATTTTTTTTATATTTTCTTATTAAACTATTAAAATCTTATATATACTTCTACATTGTGTTAAATTCTTTAATGCTTAATAGAGTGCTTTATTTTACAGTCTTTTTTTATTATTTTATTTTTTTTTTTTTTTATTTCTATTTTCAGGTTATCATTTTAAATTATATCAATTTTTAAATGTTTTAGATTCATTTAATATACATATAGAGTAAAACTAAAAACCACTGCTTAAATGTAATTGCCTAAATTTTGGTGTTATATTTTTTTTATATATATTTAAGCATTTCTATATTTTAATAAATTTTTCACTTATTTTTTTTTTATTATATTGTAACTTCAAACTCTTGAATTACATTTTTCTTTTCTTGTTTCACTTTGTGTTATCTCTTCATATATTTTTTTTTTTTTTTTAAATATATAACAATATTTAGATAAATATTCTTAAATACTGCATTTAACTTTTTTTTTCTTTTTAACTCTATGATGAAACTACTTCATTAAAATTTATTGCTATTTTTATATTTTTAATGTTTTATAATTTTTTTTTTTCAATTTTGTTCTATTTTTTCTTTTTAAAAAGTAACATAAAATTCTTTATTTCTTATTGTTTTTTTTATATAATGCACACGTTAAAAAAAAAATTACAATTTTTCTTTAAATTTAAGATTTAAAACAAAAAGTATTTTTGCCATTTTAAATTCATAAAAGAAACAAATATTAAATGTCATATACTTAATTATATTATGTAAAAAAAAAAAAAAAAAAAAAAAAAATACAAATATATTTATCCTTATATTTGTAGTTTTCTTATTAATTTTATATATTTCTATAAAAATTATATTATATTAACTCTTCTAGTAATATATATGTAATATATCATTTATTTCTTTGTTAATCTACATATTTATGTACGTATTCATATATCTGTTATTTAATTAATTTGTATTTTTTTTTTTTTTTTTTTTTTTTTTTTTTTTTTTTTTTTTTTAAAAAAAAAATTTTTTTTTATATAATTTCATTTTTGTTTTTAAATTTTAATATAATGGATTTTTACTTTAAAAAAAAAAAAAAAATAAATAAATAAATTAAATTTTTTTTTTTATAATTCATATTATTTTAAAATATATATATATATACATTTATAAATTAAAAGAATTATATATTATATAATTTAATAAATCATTTAAACTTTACTCTTATTTTAAACTGTATATATGTATTTATATTTTAATATTTTAAAATGTTTTATTTATATAAATGTATTTCTATTAAATAAATATATGAAATAAATTTTATAATTTATATATGTATGTTCTTTATATAAAACTATATAATTTTATTTAATTAAAATTTCATGTATTAATTTATAGGATTTTTTTTTTTTTTTTTTCTTTTTACGTAAAATTATATTTCCTTTTTTCATAAAATTATGCCTTTTTTTTTTTTTTTTTTTTTTTTTTTAATATACATAATTGTTTTTTTTATTTTTATAAAATTATGAGTAAAAAATGAAAATTCAAATTCCAAAAGATGATAATTTTATATTAATGTTAGACAAGATATGTGAAGAAGAAAAATTTTTTATTCATATTTTATCAACATGTGATAATAAAAATTTATTAGATCATTTATTTCCTTTTGTTGATTGGATATGGTTAAAGTCAGATATAATTGCATGGGCCCCTGTACTAAATAGATTTGATGATTTGTTGCATAAATATATAATACATAATAAATTAAATAAAGAAGAAAAAAATATTAAAGATGTTTGTAAGTTAAATGAAAATTCGTTAAAAAAAGATTGTGAAACTGATAATAATAATAATAATAATAATAATAATAATAATATAAAAAAAATAGATAATGATGATCATAATAATAGTAATGATAATAATAATGATAAAAAATATGATATCAAAGAAAATAGTGATGATTCATTTATACCATCGGATTTATTAATTGAAGAAATATTGAGATTTACCTATTATATATTAGACAACTGTCTAAGTAAATCTAAATATAATTCTTTAGATCATTTATTAGTACTCCTTTGGAGTTTCAATCCCAAAATATCAATTTTATCTGCACAAATTTTAAATATATATTATTTATTTATTAAGAAAACAAAAAAAAATGAAAATAAAATAAACGAAATTGTAAATTTTCTATCGTCACTTATTAATATACCTGTGCCTAATTATCTTCATCCATATATCAATAATGATATAAGTAGAATAAACGATAATAATTACATTTCTGGTTTAGTATTATATTATTTGCATGATACATCTGATAAAAAATATATGAATAATATTTATTATAAAATTGAAAATAAACACTTTCTTGATTTAATTGATTATAATTTAGATTTAAACAAAATATATCTTAATATTGATGATAATGAAATACCATTTACTTCAATTTTTCCAAAACAAGTTAAATATAATGAAGCGAAAGAAGTTCTACAAAATGCTTTTGATACAATTGTGAAAAAATATAATATTTATGAAAAAAAATTGTTTGATTTAAGACATAAATTAAGAATCTATTTAGGATTAGTATGCCCTAAATATAGAAAAAAATTATTTAATTTGAGATACTTAATTATATCCGGTTCTCTATCAATTAATTCAATATTATATCCACAAATTATTGCTAGTAATAGTATATTTTTACAAGAACTTTTATATTTTTTAAAATATCATAAATATATTCATTTTAATACTTTACATATAATATTCGACCTATTAACAACAGCAATAGAATCACATTTGCATTATAAACTTGTTTCAGATATATTAGGTTTACGCTTACATAGTGGATTATTCATTAGCATTTTTAAATATTATTTAAATTATTTTTTATCCTCGTATTCTATACAAAAAGATATATGTCCATTACATATAATGAATGAATATAAAGAGGAAATCTATAGTATAAATTATATTAATGCTCATTATATTAAAACTCATTTAAATGAAAGTAGTTCTCTTACTAATAATAATAATGTAAATTATAAATGTAACAATAACAATATTATTAATAGTAACAATAATGATATTTTAGCTGAAGATAGTCAACTCAACTCATTGAATGAAGCCCCACAAAATGTAAATAGTAGAGGTAACAATATAGACAATATTTCATATGTATCACAAGTTGTTAATAATAATCAAATTGATTCCATTGAACAAAATGATACATCTTTTAATAATTCATATATACAAAATACATTACCATTGCCTCATAACGAAGTTAATCAAGCTAATTTAGGAAGTCATTCGAATGAAAATAATTTAGTTATTCCCTCTAATTTAATAAATGAGAAAACTCCTATGTCTTCTACTAATTTAATATCTATAGAAAATAATGGAAATAATCAAAATTTTAATTTAAATATTACTAATACTTTTGCATCAAATTTATCTAATGATGATGGTACAATAAGAAATAATGTATCATATCCTATAAATAATAGAGAAAATGAAAATGAACAAATAAATATTAGTCAGGTAAATATAAGAGATAATTCATATAATTTAAACAATCATGAACAAAATTATCAAAACAATAATAATGATAATATAAATAATACTAATAATGTTGATATAATAAATAATATTAATAATATAAATAATGTTAATACAACAAGCAATACAAATAATGCTAGTAATGATCAATCATTAAATGTTTTTGATAATATTCATAATGAAGGTAATATGAATATTGCTGATAATATCAATATTTTTGATTATATGAATAATACAGACGATATAAATAATGAAGATAATATTAACATTTTTGATTATATAAATAATGCTAATGATATTAATATTCGTAATAATAATATGATTAACAGTGAAGAAAATGAAAGAGTGGAAAATAAAGGTGAAATAAATTATGATAATTACATCAGTGAAGAAGTAATTATAAATAATATTAAAAATTGTAAGAAAAATAGTGAAAATGAATTTAAAAAAATGACAAAAAAATATTTTAAAGATTTTAGAAAAAAAAAAAAAAAAATATCTATGATGCTGCAGTTATTAACCTTATATCACACATGCATAATGGAACCTTGTCCTATTTTAACTATAGCTCAACAAAATACTTTGAAAAATTTTCCTTTTTATCTATTGGATAGTTATACACTTAATTTACCAATAGTTCATTTATTATTAAGAATAATGGAAACATTACTTGACTTTACTCCTAATTCATATTTTACAGTAAAAGATGAAGAGGAATTATATAAAATATTATTATCTCGCTTTCAATATGAAATTTTTATGATGTCAGATAGTTTTTATTATATGAATAGAAATGATTTTTTGAAATATTATTTTGAGCCATTTAATTATAGTGATTATGATGAACATTTTATTGAATCAAAAGAAGATATGGAGTTATATTTAAAAAAACGCAAGAATATTATTAATTCAATTAATGCTTCTGTACAGAATGGAAATATAAATGGATGTAATTACACAGAAATGAAATCCACTAATAATAATATAAACGATGACAATATAATTGTAAATAGAAATAACATAAGAAATAATGATGTGGATGCAAATAAAAACATAAACGAAGAGAAAAAAATTGTTCAAGATTACAATGAGAACACTATATTTTCTGCAAATGATACAAACTTAATAAAACTTTTTAATAAATATGATATGAACGCAGAGGTTACGGATGATATTCTTTTGAATAGATTCTCATTTTGGTTAAAATTACATATTTATGAAGAGAGAGTAAAAATAATTAAGATGATTTTAAAAGCCTTAAACTTAGCCTTGAAAGGTTATTCACCAACCGATACCTTACTTGATATATTCACGAATAATTATATTTCTGTTAAAATAATTAAGTATATTTTAAAAAATCCCCATAAATTTAGTTTATGCTTATATGGTTATATTCTAGGTTTTATATATGAACACATATATGAAGATCCAACTATTTTGTCTACATTATTAAAAGAAGGAATTTTAAATATTATGTTGCATAGTATTGTAGAAGAAAATTTAAAGGATGAAACAGTTTTAATATATGTTCCATCATTATTATCTTTAATGTTTATTCATAGCATTGGAAAATCTGCTATGAAAAAATTAAATTATACACCAATATATAACTTATTTCATTTTGTAATAAAAACAGACTATTTCTTTTTTGATAGATTTGGAGATATTGCAGTATCTATAGGTAATATTATTAACGAGTTAGAAAACTACGGGTTTGTGATGAAAGATTTCTTAACATTCCATGTAAAGTTATTGAAAAGATTATATGTGGAAGGATTAAATTTAGGATATTGGAAATGCTTAGATTATAATTATGTAGAAAAACATGTAGAATTATCTATTAAAAAAGTACATGATATACAGTTAAAAGATTTAAATATAGATAGATATAAATATAGGAGAGATAAATTTTTTTTAGATAGATTATCTATTATTTGTAGATGTATTTTATCATATATGAAAAGTTCATGGATAAAGACATTTATTAAGTTAAATGGTTTAAAATTTTTAATGGCATTTGCTAACTTAATAAGTTTACCACCAAATTATGTTCATATTTTCGAATATCACCCAATTTATACCTTTATTATGAAAATATATTTATATTCGTCCTTTAAGAATATATATAATCAATTTTTATTTCCTCTTTATAATTATAGTAATTTTATATTATATATACAATATATAAATTTAATACTAAAAAACACCTTTTATTTTGACTTAAGTGAAAATATAATAATAGCGAAAAAGTCAGTAATTCTAAAAAATAAGAGAAGTAATAATAAATATATAAATACAGATTTTTTTGCGGGACCATTTATTGATCGTAATAAGTTGCTCTTGTGCAATATAACGCAATTATTTAATATTTTATATTTTTTGATTTCTGCCTATTCTGATGCAAAAGGGTTATATGGAAATGAAGAAAAATTGTATGATTCACCAGAGCTATCAAATAGAAAAATTTTAGAAGTTTTTTCTGATGTGCTAGTAACAATTGAAAGTGTTTTTGATTTTTATTTTACTCTTTATTTTTATCAAACTAATGATTTAAATAATAACATCTTTTTACATTTAAAAGATAAAATTTGTGTACATGAGCATGTAAAGAGAACTATTAGAAACAATCAAAATAAATCAGATTATTTATTATATAACCTATTTGGTTCTACTCGTTCATTATATTGTTATTCAGTTAATAATAATTTATATGACTTGAATAATAAAGAAAATAAAATTCATTTTATATGCGATGAAGATAATATAGATGATTACAAATTAACTGATCACCTTAGTATGCTAGATAATGAAGACAGGGTTTATAAAACGATATATAAATATACTTTTTCTCAAGTTTTATCAGAATTTAACTCCTTTATTCATAAAAATATTAAAACTCCATCAGATATTTTAAGTAATAAAAAGAAAGAGAAATGTAAGTTCAAAAAATACTTTTCAAGTTCAGAAGATTCTGAAAAAAATATTGCTGTAAAGAAAGACAATATAATAGATGATAATGTTAAAAACTGTGGTAATGGTATATATAATGAATTAACTAATAATAGAATAAATGATAATAGCAATAATAATACATATAAAAATAAAACGAATGATAATAGTAACAATATAAATAATAATTATAACAGTAGCATAAATGAAATAAATGAAGATATTTTTCGTGATTCAAATATTTCTAAAATATATTCCTTATACAATAATAGATATGAAGAAAATAATAAATCAGAAAATGATAAAACAAATAATTTAAAATCAAGGAATTCCAATTATAATGATTATTATCTAGATGACAAAAATATTAATATGCATACAAGTTACCCGTATGAATCAAAATATGTTATGTGTGAAAGTTTACGATCATTGTTAGTAGTAATTAAAAAATTTTTTATTATGATTAATTTAGCATGTCACACTAGACAAATGAAAGTAAAAACTAGTCCAAATTATATTTTTTATAATGTTATACAACAAAAACATATTTTATGTATTATTAGATGTTTAACAAAATGCATGATGAATATCCCACTAGTTAGTAAACCCATACAAGAAAATTCTTGTATGGATGTAAATAATATTTACAGTATATTATCAGATAATATAACAGCAGAAAAAATTATATATTTAAATAAAGCTAATGAAAAGAAAAATAAAAATAATATTAATATATCAAAAAATAGTTTTAAGAATCATGCAAAAAAGATATCAAAAATAAATCCAAATATTACGCAACAAAATACCATGAAACAGAATTATAATAATGATTCTATTTTAGGAGATCAAAATATTACATATAATAATAACAATAATGATTCCATGAATAATGGTGAATATAAAAAGGTAGACAAAAATTACAATTTATACGATTATTCATATACACCATATATGAATTATCGTGTTGAAAAAATTGACAATTTTTATCCAGAAAGTTTTTATATGGAGGAGATATTATTTAAAAAATACAATTTTAACTTTTCTAGTATTTCTGTTTTACCGAATAAAAACATCTTAAACAATAAGGACACAAGTAAAGGAATAAATATAAATGAAAATTCATCTAACATTAATATATCAGAAAATGCTGATAGCAGCAATTTTTTTAATATGAATGTTAATAATTTAAATGATGTTAACGTAAATTGTTATAATGGAAATGATTTAAACACAATAAACAATATAAATTCTGTGAGTAGTTGTTTTAATAATAATTTGAATAAATATAATAAAAAATATATATGTGATAATACAGGAAATGTAAATGGAATAAGTGACTTGAATAAATCAGGAAACTCCAATAATAATAGCAACAACAACAAAACAGAAAGTAGTACTAAAGAATTGTTAAATGAAAGGAAATATATAAATGTTTTAATTCATATAGAAAACTACACTCCAATAAAAACCATAAAATACATTTCAGAGTTAATAAATATTTTACATAAGTTACTTTCTGATAATAAGTTAGAATTTATTAGTTATTTTTATTTTTTAGATTTATTATATAAAGTAGGAACATTTGATTTTATTTTTAATATGTTTAATTATGTAATGAGTGTATATATATCATTATTAGCGCTATATTATAAAAAAAAAAAAGAAAATAAGCAAAATATAAATTTCAAATATACTAACTATATTCCTATACATATAAGTAAAAATTACACCTGTACCAATACCTATTTTGTTCGTTATATTTTAAGATTAATGCAGTATTATTCTGATTATGATATAAATAGCATAAAAATTTATTTACAAATTACTGTTAAATCCATTAATGCTTTTTTAGATTTTTTCATCAGTTTAATAAATATAGGAAAATTTAATTTGATTTTATTTTGTTCTAAAATGTTGCATCCTCTTACAAGGATTCACAATAATTTTGAAAATAATAGTGAGAAAATGAAAGAAAATATAATTAATAAAGAAAACAACAAAAATATTACAGAGAATACTTTGAATAAAGAATTTGATTATACTTCAAATGAGAATGAAAGAATAGGAAATATAAATGGCGATGAAATTAATTATTTAAAAGATAAAAAAGTAAACAATGAAGTAAATAAAAGTACATATAATTTAAACAATTCTAAAGATAATGAGAGTAATAATACTATAAATAATGAAAAGAATAACATTAATGATGTAAATGTTGAAAAGAATTATGATACAAATAATATAATTGATGATAATAACAACAAAAAGAATATTTCTCAATTTTCTTCAGACAAATATGAAAAAAATAACAAAGGCAAAAACTTTTCTGATGATTGCAATAATAAACCTGAAAAAGAAAAAGAAGAAAAACAAAAAAATAAAAAAAATACATTTAGTTATAACAATAATTTTTTATTTTGCTTAGATTTCTTTGATATTATTAATACAATAAGATCAGTAAAATGTGAAATATCCAATAATGTATTTATGTGGTTAACGTATATTAACAGTACAAGTGTTAAAATTAATAATTTAGGAAAAAATAATATATATATAAATTTTAATAATAATATAATATATACCTTCTTAAAAATTATTTTGAAGTTTATTCATCATTCAACCGAAATAGAACCTAAAATTTTAGAATTCTGGATGAAAGAAAAATGTAAAGAAAAAAAAAGTATAGGAAATAAGGAAAAAGAAAAGGATGCATTTAATTATCCAAATGTAAATATAATGGAAGAATGGGGATTAATGGGATTTGATGAAAAAACTATTTATGATTGTTTAAATTATTCGGGAACGACAGATTTAGATTGTACGTTGAATTATTTAGATAAAGCTAAAGAAAAGGAATTATTTTTAAATTTGAACAAAGGAAAATCTTTATCCGAAAGGAAAAAAGAAAATAAAAAGTGTTATTACTCTGAATATGATGAATTTAGTAGTGAAGAAAATTCTAATATGATTAATAAGAAGACGAGTAATGAAATAAGAAGAAATGATAATGTTAACGAAAGTATAATTGAAAATGATAATGAAAAAAAGACAGTGGATAATAATAATAATAATAATAATAATAATAATAATAATAATTTAAATGATAAAGATCATTTTTATAAAGACGATAAAGATGTTCTAGAAAAATTTCCATTTATGTATGAAATTCTTAAAGAAGCAAAAGCAAAATCAACACATGCAAGAATTTATTATTATGAAACTATAATGGATCCCAATAGCAAAAGAAATATGATTTTTTATTTACAGTATTATTTAAAACTATTAAAAACAAATTTATTTCGTACATATGAAGAGAATAATACTATAAAAGAATTCTGGGATGAAGAAAAATATCTTTTATTAAAACAATACATTTATAAATATATTTTCAATATGCTTATAAATATAATGATTACTATCCCATATTATGAATTGTCCTTTATGAATTTATATTTGAGTTTTCTTGTTATTGATATAGATAAAAAAACTGTAAAATTGTTTTTAGATCAATATAAAAAAACAATACACGATAAAAATAGTAATAAAAGTAGAATATTTAATCATCAAGATGTAAAAATTATTATTTTATATTATTTTATTGAAAACATATCAAAAAAAATTAAGACTTTAAAAAATGACGAAAATTTTCCTATTGAACCTTTTTATCATTGTTATCATATATTTATGCACTTTAATAAAAGGAAAAATAAAAGCACAAAAAATGAAAACACTTATACAAAACTAGAAACAAAAAACAAAAATATAAATAAAAATAAATCATTGGAAAGTAGGAATATTGAAAATGTTTGTAATAATCACACTTCATCTTCAAATAATGTTACAAATACAACTACAAACAACAATAATAATACGAATAATAGTAATAATAATAATTTCATACATATGGAAAATGAAGCAGTAAATAGTAGAACAAATAATGACACTAATAATCCAAGTAACACTATTAACAACAATAATACAAATAATATGAACAATAGCAATAATCAAGATAGAAGAAATAATATGATAAATGATCTATTAGTTGATTATCAACTAAATAATTATGATACTAGTAATCATAGTGATGATAATACTACAGTGTTTTATCAAGGTAGTGATATTGTTGATGAAAAAAATTCAATTAAAAATAAAAAATTAAATAAAGAAATGAACAATGATCAAGAGATAGGTAATGAATTAAATGATGATAAAGAATCTTTATATGGTACAAAATATATTAAAGGTGATATGGATGTAATATATGAATCACAAAAAGATATGGAAATTTATTCATATCATTTCTGTTTATATATGTTATTTTTTACCTTATATAATATTATTCATAAATATAGCATAGCAAAAAATTTAATTCTTCATATAGATAGAAATATTCTCGATTATTGCATTTTTTTTATACAAAAATTTAATATTACTTACTTAAAAGAGGTAGAAAATAATGTTAATTATTATTTAACACAAGAAAAAAGTAAAAATGTTTCCAATGGAAATCAAAAGAAAAATGAAGGTCTATTAGATACACATGGAGGATGTTATAGTAATAGCAACATTAAAACTCGTGTAAATGATAATGACTCTTTAAAAAGAAACCAGGAAAAAAATAAAAGAAAAAGGAAATATAACAAAATATTGCCATCAAGTAAGACAAATTCCAATAATCCTGAACAGTTTGATATAAATTCGGAAAATTTTGAAAATTTTTTTCCACATGCAAATGAACAGAATTTAAATATCATGAAGGAAGATACTCATTTGGAAAATGAAAGTATTCAAAATTATAATACTCATAATATTGTAACACAAAACAATGATGATCAAAGTTGTAGTAATAACGACAATAATAACTTAAGTAATATAAATAACATAATAAATACAGATAATATAAATAACAAAAATTTAGAAAATAATTTAAAGCATGATTTACTAAATAATACAAATAAAAAAAGAAAAACTAACATAATATATAATAAGGGTTTAGTAATTAATAAAAGTATCGAAACTCATAATTTACTTATTCCATATTGGAATTTGGCTGATATAGATAATTCAGAAAATGTACAAAAAACAACAAATAATTTATATATAGAAAATGATGAGAATAAATATATTGCTCTTTACTCGAAACCACCCTGTTTTTATGCACCATTATTTATGTGTTTACATAAAATTATTATTAACTATTCTTTATATAATTTTAATGATAAAAATAAAAAAATAATAAAAAAACAAAAAGAGGAAAAGATAACCGAAGAAAAAAATACAAATTTTTCAAAAATAGAAAAAAATAGCATATCAAATAAAATTAATATTAATAAAATGGAAAAATGCTATAATCAAAATGATAAAAAAAATGTCACCAATCAAAACTTTTATGAAACATCTATTGAAAATATAAGATATATGTCATCAGAAAAACAACATAATATAATAAAAATATGCATTGACACCTTATATTATTTTAAAGGTTATAATTCTCATTTATGTTTAAGTATTTTACAAATTATTGAATATTTAACAACCACATATAATAATGTTATATTTTTTATATCTTATTCTCCCCCAAATATATATAAAAATTTTAAAAAGCTGTTTCAAATAGAAGAGAAAAAAAAAAATAATCAAAAATTTATAGAAAATAAAAATTATTCTTCAAAATGTGATAAATTATTTATAAAAGAGAATATTGTAAATTTCAACCCATGCAAAAATAATATTAATGAAAAAATAAATAATGATGAAAATGATCATAATAATGTTGATGATATAAATAGTATGAAAGATACAAGTACCTTTACTAACTATATTGATGGAAGAAATAAAGAACGTTCAAATTGTTCAGAACCCAGATTATCATATTTTGATTTAAATGACTTAATACTAAATAATATGAGTAGAAATAGTTTAGGTATTCTTTTAACTATATCTAAACAAGCAAAATTTAAAGATATGCTGATAATAATTATAAATATATTAATTCAATGTTTCACAGATAATTATGTGATTGCTAATAGAATTGAGTACAGTATAAAAACTTATTTTCAATATCATGGTATTCCTGTCAAATGTTTTATGAGAAAAGATGATTTAAAATCGATTGAAAATAAAAATTTTTCAAATGCATTAGGTGTGTCATTAAACGATTTAAATGAAGCACTTTACCCATTTATTTTTAAAAATCCACAAATTTATGAAGACGTTTTAAGTTGCTTGTGTTTTTTTCCAAACTTAAAATATGTTAAAAAGAATAAAGATGATTTAGAAAGTTTAAATATTAATTCAAATATGTTTAATATGCAAAAAAGTAAAAATTCAAATGATTTTAAATCATCATTAAATACCGAGAAAACTGAAATGAATGACGAAGTAAACATAGAGCAGAAAGAAAGTATGAACATAAACAAAGTGAATAATAACAATAGTATTTTGAAAATTATAAAAACAGAAAAACAAAAAAAAAATAAAGAAAATGAGAATAATCATAATAACACAATAAAAATTACATTAAATGGAGAAACAGGCAAGCAATTTGATGTATCAAACACAAATAAAAATAATTCTATATTTCATTTAAATAAAAAAAAAATAAAATCTCTGAAAGATATAAATGAAAATAATAACAATAGTATTATTATTAATAAACAGAATAAATATTACTTAAATTTCTTACCATTACCAGAAAATATAAAATCTATATATATGCTATCTGAAACAGCAAATAGTACAAAATATTTAAAAAAATATCAAATTAAAAATAATTTTTATAATTTCTATATATTGGCGATCTTGTTTGATTTTTTAAATTTGTTTACTATTATTCAGAGCAAAACAAGATTAATTAAACTAAATGAAAAAGAAGAAAGGATTAAATTTAATAAAAAATTAATGGAAATATATGGAAATGATGCAGATTTTGAAAATGATTTAGAATATAAAGTTATGTATCCTTTTGCTTTAACTGCTGATAATATGTTATTTATTGTTAATTTGATTTTAAAAACATTTAAGCATTTAATTGTATATCTAATTAAAATTCCTTCATCTTTTAATCATAAAATTATAAAAACATTTTTTCAAAAGGATTATGATATACATAATTTTAAAGGTGAAATGTTATATAATGATAATTTTTTTTCATGCCATATGGATAATATAAATAAGGAAAATAAGGTAAGTAATAATTTCTTTCTTTCTAATAATAATGTACCTAGCAAAAATAAAAATATTAATGAAATTGTTTGGAACCATAACATATCTAATAATAATAATAATAATAATCCAATCAATAGTAACAATGATGATTTAAATGTTTTTTTTTCAAAAAATGAAGATATATTGAAAAATTCATCAAATGAAAACAAAACATCTCAAAACAATACACAAGTATCAAGTATTATAAATAGGTTAATAAGAAATGATTCTTTAAATACTCATAATTATAAGCAAATTTCGGAATATTATTTACAAAATTATATGGATTACTATCCACTTTTTAATTTATCGAATTTTACTTTTAGAAGTTGTTTATTCCCATTTATATATGAAAAGAAATATATAACAGATATTCATAATATGGATTTAATAAACTATGTATCCAACATTAATAATTCAAATAACATAGTTTTTACTCCCTTTTTAATCTTTTTATTTAAAAGAATATTACCACAATTTATTTGTCTTAGTCATCCATTATTATATAGCTCATTCACAAAGAAAAATATGAAAAAAAACTTTAAAAATATTGATAATTATAATTCTTCGTTAAGTAATTCTGAATCAAAAAATTTTATATATGTTAAGCATATTCTTAACTTTATTCAATTAATTTTTGATATACATAATTCTAGTTACTATGTGCACAAAAAAGTTGTATTAGAAATAATTCATTTATTAAAAATTTACTCAAGTTTTCAAAAAAAAAAAGATTCCATTAACAAAAATGAGAAAAACTTGGAAAATGTATTTTCTAATGTAATAGATGTTTTTTCGTATGCAGTTAGTTCATTGTTGTATAAATTAGTTAATGAACAAAATATTGAAGTTGAAAAAAATTGCATACTTGAAGAAAAGCAAATATTAAATACCTCAAAAAATATCTCTAAGGATATAGGTTCTAATAAAAAAGGGGAAAACAATTCAGAGGAAAATACACAAAATAATAAGAATATTAAATATAATAATAATAGTGATAGCAATAATAATAATGATGATAACAATAATAATAATAATAATGATGATAATGATAATGATAATAATAATAATGATCAAAATAATAATAATGATGATAATAATAATAATAATAATAACAACAATAATAATAATAACAACAATAATAATAATAACAACAATAATAATAACAACAATAATAATAATAATAATAATAACAATAATAATAATAACAATAGTAATAATAATAACAATAATAATAATAATAACAATAATAATAATAATAACAATAGTAATAATAATAACAATAATAATAATAATAACAATAATAATAATAATAATAACAATAATAATAATAATAACAATAATAATAATAATAATAATAATGATCAAAATAATAATAATAATGATGATAATGATAATAATGATGATAATGATGATAATAATAATAATGACGATGATGACGATAATATTATAAATAGTAATGATAAAAATAATATAAAGGATTATAACAATAGTAGTAGTAATAATAAGGATAATGATATTAATGATGACGAAGAAAAGGGAGAAAAAAAAGATGAAAATAACAAAACATTTTTATATAGTAGAGAACATTTAATCTTATTTCGCCATTCTTTATGTAATTTGTTAAACAAGTTAGATTATACAAAAGAAGACTTTGCTAATGTAGCTACCTCCATCATTAGATGTTTATCGGTTTTAACATCAGCACCAATTTTAGGATACCCTATAAAGACAAAGAATAACAAATTATGTATGATGAGATTAAATAAATTAAATGAAAAAAAGAATAAAAAAATTAGAAAAATAAAAAGAAATAAAAGAAGAAAAAATATTTCATATGTCACCTTTTTAAATCCATCCTATGTTCGTTTTAGATCGGATTCAAGTAATAATAATTCTGAATGCTCAGATATCCCTTATTCTGTTGATTCAGTTATATCATACGAAGAGCATTTTATCTTTAATAATGATGATACTGATGATGATGATGATGATGATGATATTCGTTATGAGTATGAAGAAGAAATGGACGATGATTATATGGATGAAGATGAAAATGAGGAGATATTTAACGAGCAAGATTATTATGAACAAAGGAATAGCAATTTAAATGAAGACCTAAATGCTGAACAAAATAACGAAAGTTCCCATATTGGTGGTAATAATGAAATAGAAACAAATGATCATGATGAAGAGGAAGAGGAGGAGGAGGAAGAAGAAGAAGAAATTGATGAAGAAGAAATTGATGAAGAAGAAGAGGAAGAGGAAGAAGAAGAAGAGGAAGAAGAAGAAGAAGAAATTGATGAAGACGGAGAAGATGAAGTGGAAGAAGATGAAATAGATGAAGAGGATGAAATAGATGAAGATGATGAGGATATAGAAGATGAGGATATTGAAGATGAAGATATTGAAGATGACTTAGATGAAGATGAAGAAGCACTAGATGAAGAAGAATATGATGAAATTGAAATAGATGAAGATAATACAAGAGAAAGAAATAGCAATGAGAATGATAATAATAGAGGTTTACATGTTCATGCATATTTAGTACAGGACAGAAATGTAATAGATGAAGATCAAATATATGATAATTCAAATAATTTATTATTACCACATGAAGTTGATGAAAATGAAGAAAATTTATCAAATGTAGGTGATAATAATAACAACATAGTTTCTCGATTAGATTTAGGATCAGATAGTAGTAATGACTTGGATGTGCAAAGTACTCATAGGATTAGAGAAATGGATGAAACGGAAGACTACGATGATGATGATGATGACGAAGATGATGATGAAGATGAAGATGATGATGAAGATGAAGATGATGAAGATGATGATGAAGATGAAGATGAAGATGAAGAAGAGGAAGAAGAAGAAGAAGAAGAAGAAATTGATGGAAACAATAGCTGTTTTAGTATTAATCAGAATAATGATAATGGAAGAACAAATAATAATAACGAAGATTTAATGGATACCGAAATTAATATTAACAATTCTTTATTAAATTGTAATGAAAATCAGCATGAAATTTTAGATACTCTACAAGAAGAAGATGGTGTTTATAATATTAATGACGATTTAGATGAATATAATGATGATTATATAGATGATTGTGAAAATAGTAATAGAAATAATATCAATTTCAATAATGACAATAATGAAGTAGAAAATGTAAATAATGATGATATATTAAATGGAATTAATGATACAAATTTATTAATTAATAATAATATAGAAGAAAATAATAAAACTAATAATGAAGGTGGTAATAATTTTTTTACTAGCGAAAATAATGCAACTGAGGATAATTTAAATAGCAGTGTTAATGATAATATTATGCATACCAAAAACATCCCTCTTTTAAATTCTTCATCAAACATTGAGAAAAATATAAATAGTACTGATAATTCAAATATTATGATTAATTCTGAAACATTAACACAAAACAACATTATTAATAATAATTTAACAAATAATTTAAATAATTTTAATGAAAATAATATTAGAAAAAATGACTTATATAATAATGATGATGATAATAATAATAATAATAATAATATTTTTAATAATATAAATAATAATAATGATTTAATTCAAAATAATAACATTAACAATATAATTGATGAACAAACTTGTACTTCAAATAATGAACAAAAAAGTAAAACAATTGAAAATAATTTTTTAAATAAAACTAACAAAAAGGAAAATGGCAAAGAGGATAGTAAAATGATTGAAGAAAATTTCAAGATTAATAAAGAAAGTAGCTATCAAAAAAATAAAGAAATTGATTTACATAATGAAAACACAATTAATAAAAATATATGTGTAAATGATAACAATGAGGAAAATATAAAAAATATAACTAACATTGAAGATGTTGGAAATAATGAAAATATATCAATAAGTAATAGAATTAATTCTTCACAAAGATTATTAGATCTTGCAAATATAAATGAAAATGATATTGGTTTAATTGATTTATATTATCACTTTTATAGTTCTTATAACGGAAATGCAGATTCTTTAATTAACGAAAATAATAGTTTATTATATTTAAATGAGGCAGCAAGAATTAATACAGAGTCTACAAAAAAAGAAAACAATCTTTTGAGTAACAATAATGTAGAAAAAACGAATGATGAAAATATAAATAGTGAAAATGTAATAGAACAAAGATTAATAGAAAATAATAATAGCAATAATAATAACTCAAGGGAAGTAAATAATATACCAACTAATTCTAATATACTGACATTAATGAATCAATTTTGTTCTAATTTATTAACCAATGATAGGGGAAGAAATGAAAACAGAAACAATAATATTGAATTAACAAATGTATCTGATTCAGTGAGAAATAATAATATTCCAAATAATAGCAATGATTTTAATATAAATGAAAATGCAACTAATGAAAATGATCCGTATGACAATGCTGTGAACGAAAATAATTGTACTTTTTATCATATTAATTTTGATAGAATAAATAATATTCCCATGCAACCTATTTCTAATAATTCTTCTAACTCTAGAGCTAACATTGTAAACATGAACGTTAATCATCCAAATGTTAATCTAAGAAATTTATATAATAATATTAGAAATTATAATATAAGTGAAAATAATACTAGCACTAATAGAAATTCATATTTTCCGTCATATATTATAAGGAGTAATATAAATGAAACAACTAGAGATGGAACATGTTCTAATAACAATAATAACAACAGTGAAGAAGTAAATAATGAAAATAGCTATTCTTATTTAAATGAAATTCAAAATATTACTAATAATTCTAGCTGTAACTCACATAATCGTAATAATAATAATAATAATGATAGAAATATATCTGATTTGAATGCGGATACGAATAATGTAAAGAATAAAAATGTAAAGAATGAAAAAAAAGAAAATTTAAATAAAAAAGATTCAAAGAATGAAGAAAAATTCATTTTGGTTGATACAGTATTGGATAATGATAAAAAATTAAAAAGTAGTATTTGCAATATGATGTATAGCAAATTATGTAAAACTATTCCTAAAGTTCACATAAATCTACCAATTGAAAACTTGATTGAAGAAAAAAATAAAATAATCCAAAATATGCGAAAACAAATAAAAGAAAAAGAAAAAAATGAAAATGAAAAACATGAAGAAAACAAAAAGATTAATGAAAATGAAAATTTATCAGAAATTGCTAAAAATGAAGACAAATTAACCAATGACAATTTAGAAGACAATAAAAAAGATGATGATTCAAAACACAAAACTAAATTAACTGATGAAATTGTTATAAACGAAAATAATTCCATTAATATTACAAATATGAAACCTCAATCGCAAAATGATGAAATTGAAAATGTGCAAACAGACGTAAATAATAATCAAAATAATAATTTGCAAGAAAACTTAAATGAAGCCAATTTATGTGAAGAAAATATTGATGAAAATAATGTGAACAATAATGAACAAAATATAGAAAACGAAGATTATAAAAATATAAATTATGAAGAACTGTTTGATAATGTTCTTAAAAATGAATCTCTTCTTATAATATGTTGTTCATTGGGAATTAATGAAAATCAATTTTTACAACTTCTAAATGTCGATAGATCTTTTCTCATTGAACTACCAAATAATTTAATAGACGAAATTATAATTCAACATTTAAAGAATATTACATTAGTAGCTGTAAATGAAAAGGCACAAGAAAATATAAAAAATAAGAAAAACATATCTATTGAAATGTATAAAAATTATCTAAAATTTAAAGAATTTAAAAAAATACAACAAAATGTGTCAAATGAATACAGTAATGAATTAAATACGAACATAGAAACAATTCTAACTAATAATACAAACAATATCTTACCCGAAAATTTAGACAATAATCGACATAACATAAACTCTACTGAAGACATTATTTATGTTGAAAATACTGCTAATGAAGAAGGAAACTTAAATATAGAATATAATGCAAATATAGAAAATAATATGAATACTACAGAAATAGTTAATAATGAAAATGTAAATGTAGAAAACATAACAAACAATGAAAATATTAGTAATGTTGAAAATATTGCTAATATTGAAAATATAACAAATAATGAAAATATATCAAATAATGAAAACATAACAAATAATGAAAATAGTACAAATAATGAAAATATAACAAATAATGAAAATATAACAAATAATGAAAATATAACAAATAATGAAAATATAACAAATAATGAAAACATAACAAATAATGAAAATAGTACAAATCTAGATGAAAAGGAAAAAAATCTTCATATTTATAATAGTATAAAAAAAAGTTACTTAGAAGCATTACCATCTAGTGTAAGATCTGAAGTTAAAAAAAGAATTATAGGGAACAAAAATCAAAGAAATGAATTACAAGATGAAACAAATATCTCTTTCATAGATTCTTTAACACCTGAATTAAGAAGGGATGTATTATCTACCGCAAGTATAAGATTTATAAGAACACTGACTGAAGAAATGATAGAAGAAGCAAGGAATTTAAGATTAGTAATTTTGAATAGTCGTTCTAATAATTTAAATATAAGTAATAGGAATAGACAAAATAATACAAATAATGATATCATAAATTCAAGTAGTAGTGTGAGAAATAATAATAATAATAATAATAATAACACCACACCAAGTACTAATTTAAACACAGATAATTCAAATATTGCTAGTAGAATAAATAATATAAGAAATGATATCCAAGAGAGAATTACAAATAATGTTTTACGAAATGCTTCAAACAATTTAAGTAATAATAATAATATAAATAATAATGATATTAATAATAATGTTACAATAAATAATAATAATAATAGAAACCCAAGAAATAGTAGAACATTAAGTACAACCAATAGAAATAATATTAATAGTAGACGTCGTTTGAATATTCCTTTAAGAAATACTCTTAATAATATGCAACGAAATAATTTTATTAGAATAACTTATAATGAAAATAATAATCCAATTATAATGATAAATACAGGTCATGAAAATTATGATAGTCTTACCGTCTCTCGTTTTCTTGATCATTTTTTAGGTAGCAGATCAGTTAGTACAACTAATCCAAATTTACATTTAGATGATAGTAATAATTCTAATAATACTACTAACAACAATCTTAATAATAATAATAGTAACAACAATAACAATAATAATGAATCAAGATTGTATTTTAATAATGAAAATAGAAATAGTAGTAACATTGATCATAATTACCATGTAATGAATGATGAAAAATCTTTAGAGAAAGAAGAAGATATATCATTAAGTAAGTATTTAAAAAATTTATTTCCATCTATGAATAAATTAGATTCGGATACTTCTAAAATTGCATCTCTGTATGTATGCTTAGAAGAAGCTGTATCTTCTCAGGCTTTAATTGATATATGTAGGTTATTATTTTTGAAAAAAGAAATAAATAAAAAAATAATGTTTACATTATTTTGTAATTTAATTTGTTCCTATCAGAAAACCAAATTTTATACACTTCAGTTATTTATGAATATTTTATGGTCAGCATCTGTTGATTTACATGGAAAAAAGAATAACCCTTCTTTTATTGCATTAAACGCTATAAATTTTCCACCTAAAATGTTATATCATAATGTTAATAAAAAAAATTATGGTTTGTTTTCAGATAATTATATAACAACAGCATCAGTATCAGCAGAGAGAGTTTTAGAACAAGTGCAATCATTACTAATTACTATTCCACATATTACTACTTTTTTTTCAACTTTATTAATTCATCCGTCTTACTTTATACCTAAAGATATTGAACAAAAATTAAAAAGAAAAAAAGAAAAAAATGAAGAGAAAAAAAACATCAATAAAACAAAAGAAGAGAAAGAAGAAAAATTAAGAAATGAAGAGAGAGAAAAGGAGGAGGAAGAAAATGAAAAAGAATTAGAAGAAAAATATAACGATGATGAAGCAGTTATTTTACAATATGAGTTAAAAAGAAAAAGATTGAAAATGGATCAAAAATCTATTTTTCATTTGCATAATAAAAATTTTGACAAAAAAGTGGATAAAACAAAGAATGAATATCCTATAAATATATTATTCAAGTTACTAAATTCTTCATTATATTTAACATCTAAAAAATTAATGAGTCATTTGTTATCTGTTATATACAATCTTTTAATTAACTGTGGAAAAAAAATTCATAACTATGCAAATTTCACCAGATGGGTATATGCTGAAAACTTAAAAGAAATTTTAAATGATGAAAATATATACAAAGATGATGATATGAGAAATGAGGATGATATCAATAGCATATCATTATTAAATAGCAGTTCTGTTGAACAGAGTTCATCCATTAATAAAGAAAATGGTGGCAAAAATAAAGATAAGAAACAAAAATATAAATTGAAAGAATTTAATCATACATCAAAAATTAATAGAGATTTATTATTAAATATAAGAAACTTAAAATATAATGAAACAGAAAAAAATGATTCAACTTCAAAACCATATTATTTATTGGAAGTTATATCAATGGATGCTTTAAGCAATTTAAGTAAACTTATATGTAATTATAAAACAAATTTTTTATGGATAAATAGTAATAATAATAATAGTAATAATGCAAATAATAACAATTTAGAACAAGTTCATAAACAAGATATTTCTTCACTTACACAAATAATGGTGATGTTTTTTTCACATTATAAATTAAAAGAATTAATTATTCAAACCTTAAAATATCATACTCACGTATTAATAAAGAGAATAATTTATGATTTAAGAAAAATTGTTCATTCAATCCATAGTAAGACTTTTAATGTTTATTCTGTTGATCATTCAGATAGTTTAGAACAAAAACTAATAGCGTTCTATAGAGTAATTACCATTTTATTTAATGCACCTTCTCTAATAGAAAATTTAACAAATAAATTTGAGTTAACCAAAAATGGAATATCAGAAGAAGTTAATAATTTGAAGAACACAGATGCAGATGCAGATGTAGATGTTGAGACTAGTGTTTTATTAAATGATAATATAGATAATGATAATAATAAAAATAATGATATAAATAATAATAACATAAGTAATGAGGTCAATGATACATGTAAAGAAAATGTGAATAAAGAAAAAAATAACATTAATAATAAAAATGATGTATCTAATAAAGATAAAGGCATTTCAAACTGTAATAATGAAAAAAAGAGCAAAAAAGTAAATGAAGAAACAAAATTTGATATATGCGCTAGTTTTTTTCTCTCCATTAATATTGATTGTTTATGGGAAGAATTTAATAAAACAATGCAAGTTATAAATAACTCTTTAATTGATAAAAATTACAAATTTAAATGTAACAACAAAAGAAATGGAATTATAAGTATCGCAAAAAATGATAAAGAAAATGATTTAGGAAATGAAATTTCACAAAATTGTATTAATAATATATATTCAGGAAAACCAAATGTTTCTCTTTTTGATTCAGGATCCTCATCACATGATCCCTCAGATTCTGATTGTCATCTAAGTAATAATATACAAAGTAATATGCAAATAAATATGAGAAATAATACAGAAAATAGACATGATAGTAATAATAATGAAGAAAAAAAAAAAGAAAATGATGACGAGCCGCCTCCAACTATTTTAAATTATTTATTGCCTTTAATGGAAGCTTATCTATTTATAGAAGAAGTTATTTTAGTTTCGCAGTATAAATTAAAAAAATTCAAAGATTTAGAAAAAAAAGTAGCAAATTTAAATATTGAAAGTATAAAAATTAACGAAAAATTGGCATATGATGATAGTCCCTTTTATATAAATATATATGATAAAAAAAAAAAACGTTATACTAATGAAATATACGATTCAATTAAAAACAAAGTTTTAAAAACAAGTAATTATACATATTTAAATAAAATAAAAAGGAAAAAAGAAGCAAACTTAGTAGGAGATGAAGAAGAAGATCAGCAATATAAAAAGAAAGAAATTGGTAGTGACCAATTAAAAATAGAGAAGGAAAATGATATAAAAGAATCTGAAAAAAATAAAAATGAAGATACAAACAAAAAAGATAAATTTTTAACAGAAAAAGGAACCTTTTTTAATAATGTAGAAAAATACTTTATTAATAAATTTAAAAAGAAAAAAACCAACGATGAAAACAATAATAATGAAGAAGAAATAAATAAAAATAAAAGAGAAGAAATGGGTTATTTTGAGGATGATACGAGAAAAGAAAATAGAAATATAAAAAAATCTCCAGATTTTGAAAAATTTTACGATGCAAATGAGACTATTAAAGAAATAATTAATGATAAATGTAAAACATATAATGATTTAAATATCAATTATCTAGAGGAAAATGCAAAAATAAATAAAGACTTTTATCACATGGAGGAATATGAAGATGCAAAAGAAAAAGAAGAAGAAGAAGATGAATATATACAAATAAAATTAGAAGACAATGAAGGAACAATAAATAGTAGACATAAAAAGTTAATAAAATTTGTTTATATAAATAGAAGAGTTATTAATAGTTTGATAAAGCAAACTCCAATATTACTACATCATAATTTTAAATCATTGATAAAATTAACATCTTCTTGTATTAATTTTGAAAATAAAAGGCACTATTTGAGGAAAAAATTAAAATATTTAAAATCAGGAATAAGAAGTGAGCCAATACGATTAAATATAAGAAGAGAAAAAGTTTTTACAGATTCCTATTACCAATTAAGGAATAAATCAGGTAATGACTTAAAAGGAAAACTAATAGTAACTTTTAAAAATGAAGAAGGAGTAGATGCAGGTGGATTAACTAGAGAATGGTATTCTATTTTAGCTAAAGAAATTTTTAATCCAAATTATGCTTTATTTTGTAGAGAAGGAAAAAAAAGTGAATTTAATCATCCAAATCCCTTATCATATATTAATCCTGATCATTTACATTTTTTTAAATTTGTTGGAAAATTTATCGCAAAAGCAATATATGATGGACAAGTAATAGATGCATATTTTTGTAGATCATTTTATAAACATATGTTAGGAAGGAAAATTTTGCCTGCAGATGCAGAATCTGTAGATCCTGAATTTTATAACAGTTTAATTAAAATATCAGAATATAAATTAGAAGATTTGAATTTAGAAATAAACTTTAGTACAGAAATTGATGAATTTGGAAAAACAAAAATTATTGATTTAATCCCAAATGGTAGAAACATCCCTGTAACTGATGAAAATAAACATAAATATATTGAATTATTATGTGAATTAAAAGTCACTAATAGTATAAAGGAACAATTAGAAGCATTTATGGATGGCTTTAAAGAATTAATTCAACCAAAATTAATATCAATTTTTGACGACAAAGAACTGGAACTACTTATAAGTGGTATACCAACAATAGATCTGAATGATTTAAAAGAAAATGTAGAATATCATAATTATACACCCAATTCTATTCAAATAATTTGGCTATGGGAGGTTTTACAAGAATTTGATGAAAATAAAAAAGCATCATTTTTACAGTTTGTTACTGGTACAAGTAGAGTACCTTTAGGTGGATTTAAAAATTTAATGGGAATGAGAGGAGCTCAAAAAATGATCATTTATAGAGCTTATGGAGAAGATAGACTACCAACTGCTCACACCTGTTTTAACCAACTTGATTTACCTGAATATTCATCAAAAGAATTGTTAAGAAGTAAACTAATTAGAGCTATTATGGAAGGAAAAGAAGGATTTGGTTTTATATAAAAGTCTAAAAAAAATGTTGAAAGAAAAAAATGAATATACATTTAATATTTATATTTTAATTAAATATTTGAACCATAATCTTCAATTTTTATTTGACAGATATGTGTATATATAAAGCATTGAATTATTCTTTTTTATATATATACTTAAAATTTATAATATTTTTTTTCTTTAATTTTATATATTTTTCTTTTTTTTTTTTTTTATTTTTAATTATTGCATGATGCAAATTTTATTAACCCAAAAAATTTTATTGAAACAAAAGAAAAAAAATTAAATAAATAAAAAATATAAAAATAAATAAATAAATAAATAAATATATATATATATATATAGCTATATAATAATATTTTAAACTATGTGTTAAGGTGTTTTTTTAATCCTCAAGGAGAATTAACTCCTTATATTGCATTTCTTTTACTAATTTTTTATTTTTAAAAATGTTAAGAATACACCTTATTGATTAATATCATATATATATTTTTGTTCTTGTATTAAATAAGTTCTATTAACATATGTTTTATAAAATGAACAGTTGATCACATTTACGTAAATTATTTTAATAAAAAAAATAGTGAAGAAATTTTCCTTGTATTACCCTAAATATTCATAGGAACTGTAAAAATTGAAAAAAAATAATTTAAATGAAAAGATATATTATTAGTGTAATTTTACTAGAATTTTATTTTCTAAAATGAAATAAGCGTTATAAAAAATAATATTCTTAATATATATAAAGAATAAAATGCTTAATTTATTACTAAATGATAATGTACTTTAAAAGACAAAAAATAATATCTTAAATTAGTAACATAATATTTAAATACATATGCAATACCTAATTTCTACTGAATATAGTTTCATAAATTGAGAACATTTATGTCTAAATATTTTTTAATTTTCTTTTTTATAATTTAACATAAATTTTTCTATTATATTACTTTATAACTTCACTAACTTAAAATACTAAAATATATTTACTATTATAAGTAATTGTAAAATTGTATTATTTATAAATTTATTAATAATATAAAAATTAAATTTATTTATTATTCATACAGAAAGAACAAATAGATTATATAGCTTGTTGTTTTCAGAACAAATGTTTTAACTAAATTTTTAATGAAATAATGAATTGAAAAATTATAATAAAAAAAAAATATTATATTTACAAATTAAAAATTCATCAAAAAAAAAAAATTGTATTAATTTAAAATTTTTTTTTTTAGTTTTCTAACAAAAAAGGTGAAAAATAAAAAATCGTATGTATTATAAAGACAAAAAATATATAATCATAAAAAATGGTTAATTTTTAATAAATAAAACAAATTATATTGAATTAGATTAAAATTATTACATTATACAAAAAAAAAAAAAAAAAGAAAAAAGATTTAAATATTTTACTAATTATAATATGAATGAACTTAAAGAATAAACAAAATTAATTTCCTTTTTTTCCTTTTTTACATTATTCTTTAATCTTTAAATTAAATTTATTCTCTGAATTTTTAATGTAGATATGATCTTTAATAGTACCATTTAAATAAATGCATCTTCTCAGATTTAAGGAAAAAATCATATAATTTTTATTTTTAAAAATATATTGGAATTTCTTTAAGCACTCAAATAAATCTTTAAAATTATCAAAATGCAGAATTAATGTTCTTCCGTTATTATTAATATTTAATTCTCTTGTTATCATTTTTTTATCTTTATTTTGGTAAAAATCAACAAAAGATTCATAAATTGGTTCATTATCATTATAATTATCATTTATGTTTGTTTCTAATTCACTCTTAATCTCATCAAATTTTTTAAAGTTTTTTTTAGATATTTCATATATATAATTATAAATATCAGAGCTGTTTTTATAATTATGATTAAAAAAAGAATTGGTGTTTTCAATTTTAATATTACTATTTTTTACAATAAATGTGCATTTTTTTATTTTATGATTTTCACTAAAAATTTTAGTATTACTTTCATTTGTCTTTCTTTCAAAATTATCATTTAAATTTCTTTTACAAGAATCAGAAATATTCTCTTTAATATTCATAAAACTTTCCTTATCACTTTCTTTATTTGCATTAATATTACTTTCTTCATCAAATTTTTTAGAATTATTATCAATTTTTTTAAGATCTAAGTTTAACTTTTCATTAGTAATATATTTCTTATTATTAAATTCATCCTTACTATTAAAAACATCAATATCATATAAAGAGGCATTTAAAAGTAAGTGTAAAATGTTATATATGCTTAAATGAAAAGGTAAATGAGTTATAACCATTATTTTTTTATTTTCACATCTATCAACATATATTAATTTATTATAACAAAAGATACCAAAAATTCTTATAAAATCACTTGTAGCTAAAATAGCGGATTTTTCATTTTCAAACTCTATAATACCATATAGTTGAGTGTAACTATTTGGGTTTAAAGAATTTTTAACATTTTTGTTATTATTGTTAATATTATTATTATTATTATTATTGTTGTCACTTTTTTTTTTATTGTTTTCAGAATTTAACTCATTATTCAATAAATTTATGTCTACTGTTTTTAATCGTTCACTAAATAATTCAATGTTTTTTATTTTTCCACAAAAGGAAAAAGATTCCTTTAATTCCTCTATAAGTAAATCATAGCTTATTATAGGAAGATTATATACTATTATAAAATTATTTATATTGATACTATTTGTTTCGTTACTTCTAATGTTTACATCTATTTCATAAATACTTTTATTATTATATTGATTTTTTATATGATTTGCATTTGTATTTGTATTTGTATTTGATTCTTTTTTTTGAATATCATCATTATTATTTTCTGAACTTTCAAATTCCTCTAATAAGCTATTATTCTCATTTTCTTTACTATTATTCAAAATTTGATCATAATAAAATGTGTTGTTAATATCTTCTAATTTTAAAATATCTACTGATTGAATAAATAAGCATGTTAAAACTTCATTGTAATCTTTTGGGCATAATTCATAAAATTCCTCAAAATATTTTATTTTTTTTTTTAAATTTTTTTTTGTTAACTTATTATAATTTTTAATTAATTTTTTTACTTTTTTAATTTCTGAATTAGAAAATTTATCATAAATTTCATACAAAAAGTTATTATATGCATATATATTTTCAAAACCTAATGACGAATTATTATTAACAAAAGTAGATATATCTTCTATTTTACTCAATTGATTTATGATTATATTATGTTTTAATCCTATTTGTTGAAATTCTTTAAAATAATTTTCTTTGTTGAAATTCATGCTAATAGACGTCTCATTTACATGAAATTTTTTCTTATTTTTTTTACTATTCCCATTTTCAATTGTTTTATTATTTTCATTTTTTCTTGAACTTATTAATACTTTATTTTTCGTTTTTTGTTCTTTAAAAATTTTCGTATCTTTTTTTTTTGTATTATCTGTTCTTTCATTGCATCTTGTTTCACCTTTATTTTTTTCTTCATTTTTTTCTTCATTTTTTTCTTCATTTTTTTCTTCATTTTTTTCTTCATTTTTTCCTTCATTTTTTCCTTCATTTTTTTCTTCATTTTTTTCTTCATTTTTTTCTTTATTTTTTTTATATTTTTCCCTTTTTAATATATTACATTTTTCTTTTTTAGTGTAACTTTTGCATTTATTACTCTTTTTACCAAAATTTTCATTTTTTAACTCTTCCTCTATTTCCTTCTTTGTATTTTCATTAAAAGTCTCTACATTTTTGCCTTTTTCATTTGTATGGAGATTTATTTCTTTTTTTATATCGTTTGTATTTGATTTAAATTTTAGCTCCTTTTTTTCATTAGATAATTCTTTTTTTAAATTTTCTTCACTACTAATCTCTTTATTTATTTTTTTACATATGTTTTTATTTTCATTTTCTAAACGGTTATCTATAATAGGTTCAAATTTCTTTATATTCCTAACATTAGAAAATGAATCCTTTTCTTTTATATTTTTTTTTTTATCTTCTATTTTAATAATGTTATGCTTATATAAATTTCCAACACTTGAGAAAAATGTAAAATTTTTCGATAAAAAAAATTTATTCTTTAAATTAAAATAATTGGTGTGGCAAGTATTTTTGTTTAGAAAAAAGTAATTTTTAATAGAATAATAAATTGTCTCTAAATTTTTTTTTTCTTTCATCATTTTCTGAACTCATTTCTATTTATGAGAAAATATTAAATGATTAAAAAATGTATATTCTCTTTATTTTAGTAATTATACTTTATATGTAATTCTCATAGATAGCCATTTTATTTTATTTTATTTTTTTTTTTTTTTTTTTGTTCATGTATTTTTTTATTTTTTTTTTTTTTTTCTATTTAATTTATAATACTTTGACGATTTTTTTAATTTTAGCATTTTTTATTTTTTTTAAATTCATATTGTTTTAAACTTAGTGATACTTATTATATTTAATTTTTTTTTATTTTCTTAATTTTCTGATTAATTTTTACTTTTTTTATTTTTGTAAAATTATATTTATATATCCTAGAATCATATTTCATATAAACAAAATTAAAAATTTATTTAGACTCTCTACAATTATTGAAAATTTGCAAAACATAATTTTTTTAAGAAAAAAAATAAAATCACAAATAGATCTTATATATAAAAAGAACTAATGATATTACTATATATTTTCAATTAATATTTTTTATTAAAATTCAAGTAAGATTTCTTTTAACTTTTTATTTGAATAAAAATATATTTATTATAACTTGTATTAATTCATTAAAACTATTTTAAATATTTATTAGTTTGCTATACTTGAAAAAATTAAAAATGTAGATTTTTCTTTTAGGAAATGAATTATAATAATAATGAAAAACTGTATATAAACATTATCATAAATAATGAAAATCCTTATAAATATAAAAGTACACTAAAACAAAGAAAATAAAAAAAAAAAAAAAAAATATATATATATAGAAAATAAGAAATATTATTAAAATTACAATTATATCTATATATGATTTATGAAAAACTTAATAGATGTTAAAAATATTAAATTATATTGTATTTCTTAATGGCTTATTTATATTTTTACCCATTCTTAACGTTATTTTATTATAAAATTAAAATTGAATAATCTTAACTTATAGATTTCAATTTTTGTAGTTTTTTATTACCTAATTTTGCTTCAAAATCCAGACCTGCTATTTTGGCGACATTAATTGCTTTTAGCAACTCGTCTTCATTTGTTGCTGTTCTTAATAAACTTCTAATTTTTTCATCTTTTACAAATTTTTTTAATTTTTGTTTATTTGAATAAATATTTTTTTTTTGTTGTTTTTTTTTTGGTGAATAAAAGTGTTCAGTTAAATTATGAAGATAAGGAGAACTAAGTATATTATAATTTTTCATATAAGGAACATTTTGTAAACTTCTATTTTTTAAACTGTTTTCAATATTATTATAATCTGTTAAGGTATTTTCTTTTTTTAAGTAAATGTTGTTACCTTGAATATTTAATAAGTTTAATTTTTTTTTTTTCTTATTCATAGAATTTAGTCTATTAAAACTGGCATTTAATGTAGAGTATATGTAAAAATCAGTCACTGATACATCGTTAGTGTCGTTATAAAAATTAGAATTTTTTTGTTTTTTATTTTTTAAATTCATATAATAATAATTATTTTTTAGATTGTTGCAATATAACAATCCACCATTTTCATAAGAATTTTGTTTGTGTATATTCCTTATATTATTAGTTGTATTTAAAAGTAAGTTTCGTTTTGAATATTTTTTTTTTATTACATTTATATTATTTTTAAAACTATCATTTTTTTGAATTGAGAATATTTTACTTGGAAAGCTTCTTTTTGATAAATTGCTATGTAGTGCATGTGTGTTCTTAAATCTATTTTTTCTTATTCTTTTTTTAGATTTTAGTTGCTCTATATCTATTTTGTTAATAATTTTGTTTAATTTCTTAATTAATTCTATGTCAATAGAGATACTTTCATTTTCAGGTTTATCCTTTTCATTATTTGCTTCTGGAAACTTTTTTATTATTTTAATTAATTTTAACAAATTCGTTCGTATTATTCTATAATTTTTTCTAAAATGCTTTTTTAATGTTCTTATTTTATCATCTATAGTTTTATTAAAGTTTTTACTATCATAATGAGAAAAAGAGCCATAAGATCTTTTATTCAAAAGATTTTTATTTCTAATTTTTTCAAAAGTTTTCCTTTTTTCATTTTTTTTTTCTAAATTCAACGATAAGTCTTCATTATTAAAAATACTCCACATTTTATTATACAAAAACAAAAAAAAAAAAAAAATAATATAAATAAAAAATAAAAATAAATATTTTTGTTACAATTAACTCGGGTTAAGAAAACTAGTATATGTAAACACAGAAAATAAAATAAAAAAGAAAATTAAATGTTATCACTAACATTAATAAAATTAAATAAATTTGTTTACATTTGAATAATAATAAAAAAAAAAAAAAAAAAAAAAAATGCTCGTATATTTATTTTACTTTTAAAGAATAAAAACAAAAGATATTTAAAGAAGTTATCTAATAAACAAAAAATTACTAAAAAATATATATATATATATATATGTGTAGACATATTATTATATATTTATTTTCTTATACAAAAAGTTATACATATTTTAAAATATATATATCTATGTGTAAAAGAAATATAAATTATACTAACTCCTAAAATAATAATTGATAATTTCTATGAATTATATGTTGCTATATTTTTCTTTATGAGGTAAATCATAAATTACTACACATATTTTTTTTCTTTTCTTATTTTATAATTATATCTTATTTTATTTTATTTTTTTTTTTTTTTTGTTGTTGTAAGAAGATAAATAAATTATTCAACTTTTTCTTAAAAATTGAAATTTTTTTTCTTTTATTATATAGAGTGTAAATTTTTATTTATATACGTTTTTGATTTGATTCTAAATAAACTAAGAAAAGTATATATATATATTTTTATAATTTAAATTTCATAAATAAAAAATATTATTTTATATATAGTTTTTTTTTTTTTTTTATTACTATATGTTACTTTTATTTATTTATGTTTTATATTTATAACATCAATTTGCTTTGCTTTACTTTTTTTTTTTTTTTTT
>NW_021628222.1:336158-336861 GCF_900005855.1 Plasmodium gallinaceum | reverse complement strand
AAATTAATTTTTTTTTTTTTTTTTTTTTTTTTTTTTTTTTTTTTTTTTAATAAGATACAGTTAATGTACATACTCTTTACTTAATTTATCACGTCATATAATTTTATGTATATGTGTATGAACATTTACAAATTTTCCAATTTTTTCTTTTAATTTTTAAGATAACTTTTTTAATATAATTGTATGTTTTATTTTTATATTAACAAACATTAATTTCCAATTAATACAACTTCAATGTATATTTAAAAAATGTGACTTAATATCTTATGTTTCTTTTTTTAACTTATTAATAATTTATGTATAAATATTTTTATTTTTTTTTTTATTAAAAATTAAACAAAAAAAAAGTATTATTTGAGAAAATTATTTTAATTAAATATGTAGAACTGTTAAAAAAAAAAATTTTTTATAATTTGTTTTAGATGTATAGGTTATATTGCACCTATAGAGTGATCTTTTTTTTTTTTTTTTTTATAATTATTTATATAGAAATGGATTTCATTTTGTTCCTTCTTTTTTTTACAATTATTTCATTATTTTTAAATATTAATTTTAAAATAATATTTTTTTAGTTATTTAATAAAATTCATTAAATTTATTTTTACAAATTGTAATATATACTCGACATTTAATTTAAGATAGTTTTACAACTTATTACATTCCTTTGAAAAAAAAAAAAAAAAAAAAAAAAAAAAAAAAAAAA
>NW_021628222.1:333717-335158 GCF_900005855.1 Plasmodium gallinaceum | reverse complement strand
TTTTTTTTTTTTTTTTTTTTTGTTTATATAAATACTTTTTCTAAATATATTTTTAATTTTTTTATTAATACAATATATATATATATATATATATATATCTTTAATTATATAATTTAGTGTATTTTTTTCTTTATTCATCATCTTCTTCATTTTCATCATCTTCTTCATTTTCATCATCTTCTTTATTTTTATCATCTTCTTTATTTTTATCATTTTCTTTATTTTTATCATTTTCTTTATTTTTATCATTTTCTTTATTTTCATCACTATTTTCTTTTTGACTCTCTTTTTTATCGTTAATCCCATTAATTATTTCTGATTTTTTGTTTATTTTCTTTTCATCTTCAATTTTTTTTTTAATTTTATTTAAATTAATTACACCATTGTTATTTTCTAATTTTTGTTCTACATCATTAACTAAAATACGAGTTGAGTTTTCTTCAGGTTTAATATCAACAGTTAAAATATTTTCATTAATTTTATTTTTTTTAATTAATTTATCATTGATAATATTATTATTTATTATAATTCCTTTAATTCCAAAATTATAACAAAGAGATGCTTCACTCAAACTATTTATCCACGAATGACTTTTTAGTTTATTATCTGTACAGAAAATTTGATTATTATTTCTGTAAATAAAAAAAAAACATTGTTCAATACTTCCGATAACTTTAATAGGTAATTCAATAATATTCCAATAGTACATCATTTTTTTTTTATTTTTATGAAATATTGTAAAACCATTTTGGTTAATATTTCCTTGAACATTATTAATAGAATGTTTTAAACCATTAGATGAAGTAACAAACTTTAATTTTCCAGTTTTGGAAATATTACAATTATTATTTTGTTTAGAATTTTCATTATTTGTATTTTCTAAGTTTTTTTTTAAATATTCTGCTTTTTTTTCTAAGTAATGGGATTTTTTATTAAGGTAATTTATTTGTTCTAAATTATGTTCTAGAATTTTTATTATTTTTTCTTCATCAACTCCGCTTTGTTTCTTTTTTAAATTTTTTAAAGCACGATCATATGATTCTTTTATTTTTTTAGATAAAGTTCTTTTATTTTTTGCTTGTTGCAGTAGTGATTTTATTTGATCTTCTAAAGATGTTTCATATTCATTTTTTATATCATTATTTTTATCATTTTTTTGGAATTTATTTTTAATATTTTCTAATTTTGTAGTTATAAAATTTGATATTGTTCTTTTTAAATTACTTCTTATATCATGGGGTGTTAATTTTTCAAACGAATATAAGTGATGTGTTGGATAAGACACTGGTAAAAATGTTTGGCATTTTATTTTGTTATTTAGTAGAAAAAATAAAGAAAAAATATAAACATTTAATAAAAATTTGCTATGTTTCATTTTTACTTGATTCTAATAATTAAAAAAAAAAAAAAAAAAAAAAAAAAAAAAAAAAAAAAAAAAATA
>NW_021628222.1:325968-332717 GCF_900005855.1 Plasmodium gallinaceum | reverse complement strand
AAAAAAAAAAAAAAAAAAAAAAAAATAATAAAAATACTTTCTTCCAATGAAAATAAAAAAAAAAAAAAAAGATATTTATATTTCCCCTATTAATATTTTTTCCATTCTTTATCTTCATACAATGCACATGACAATTTTGTTATATGCAACCCTCTATATATATATTTATTTATAAATATATTTTTCATTAAATCTATTAATACCTTTAGTTAATTTAAAAAAAAAAAAAATTTAATTTTAATAAATTTATATTAATATAATAAGAAAATCTTTTATTTATAAGAATAATAAAAAATAAATTTAGAAAAATTAACTTTTTCCTTAATTTTGTGCCTTAAATTTTTGCTTCTAATATATGTTGTTTTTTTTTTTTTTTTTTTTTTTTTTTTTTTTTTTATGTAAATACACAATTGTCCTATATCTTTCTACCTATTTAATTATTTTCTTTTTTTTTTTTGTAAAGTAATAGAACTAATGTACTTTTAGTTAATTATCTATTTTTAAACTTTATTGAATACATAAAAAAAAATAAAAGTATATATATGTATATATATTACATACATATATATATATATAAAGTAATTTATTAGTGCACTAAAATTTGTTCTGATTAAGTTTTAATTTATTTAAAAAAAATATATATATATATATGTTTAATTATCATATAGAGAGTACTTTATATATCTCATATTTTCATTTCTTATTAATTTTCCTATTATCCTAAAATTCCTTATTGTTAATGAAAATTTCTTTTTATACTTATTGAACTTTTTAAAATTATAAATCTAAATTTTACTAAAATTAGATATTATTCTAAGAAATCTTTTTTATAACTATTATTTTTTTTTTGTTTTTTTTTTTTTTTTCATACAACTTTTTTTTTTCTCACAATGAAAATTTTGTCAATTATTATAATTGTTTCTTTTATATCACTTTGTAGAAGCCATAGGAGCTTTTCAAAAAAAAACAATTATTTACAATTTTTAAGATCACAAAACTTTATACAAGAAAAACCAAAATATAAAAAACTAAACAAAAATTATTCAGAAGATTTAAATGAATTTGATGATTATGAAGATGAACAAACATATAATGAAAATGAAGTAGGACATATGTCAAATAAACAACTAAATAATAATAATTTAGAAAATTATAATAATAATAATGAAAACAAATTAGATTTCAAAGATATCGAAAATGAATTGAATAATGATGAATTATTAAGACAGGATAGTAATATTAATTTAGTAAGAGGAGGAAAAGAGTGCACTATTAATGAAAAGGGCATAATTAATGTATCAATAGATTCTAATGACATTTTTAATTTAAATAAATATAATGTAGAAATAACTTCATCAAATATTTTAATTAAAGACATAAATGATTTGAAAATAATAAAATCTATTCCTTTTAAATCTATTAAATTACCAATTGAAACTATTGAAGAAACAAGAGAATGTTGGAATATAAAATTAAATAAAGAAAAAATTCTTTTTTGTGAACAAAAAAAAGAAGATAGAGATATATGGATTACCAACATATTAAAAGCTCTATTTTGTTATAATACAAATAACTTAATGATTGAAAAAAGCAACACAAGCAATAATGAAAGTATTCATATACCAAAAGAATCAACAGTTGAAGAAAGATTAAAAGCATCAAAAGAAGGTCAAGATATTAGCAATAATAATTCTCCTCAATATATAAAATCATCTAATTATAATAATATAAATATTTCAAATTTAAGAAATGATGAACCTAAAATTTTGTTTGACTAATGTAAAAAAAAAAAAAAAAAAAAAAAAAAAATAATTGTTATAAGCTATTTTTTTTTTTTTTTTTTTTTTATTTTGTTATAAATAATAATTAAAATTTTATTTTATTTTATTATATTATTTTTTTTTTTTTTTTTTTTTTTAAATGTTATTTTAAATAATAATTATTATTTTATGTTTTTATTAATTATTATTATACAATTTATGCCTCTAAATTTAAAAAAAAAAGGTAAAACTATTTTTATACCAAATGAAAAAAAATGATCTTATTTTTAAGTAAAACTGAAATCACATAATTCATTATCTTTAATGTTTTAAAAATAAAGAGTCCTTCAAATATTTTTTTAATACCATTTATAATGATAAAAGTATTTTTTTTTTTTTATTATAAAAAAAAAAAAAAAAAATTCAAAATAAAAGAAAAGATTAAAACACAAAAATAGTAAACAATAAATAAATAAAAAATAAAGAAATAAGAACAAGTCATATTGATATTGTTCCTTTTTTATCATATGTAAAACAGCCCAACAATTTTTAATATACAAATTAAATAAAGAAAAACATAAAAAAGAAAAATAAATAAAAATAATGAAAGTTGATTATTTTTCAAATTTTTAATATTATATTTTACCATTATATATATTATTTTGAGGAATAAAAATTGTATTTATATTTAACAAATATAAAACTCCATCAATAAATATTATCTTTTTTTTTTTTATATTTTACTGGTCTAATATTTTTATTTTTATTTTTTTTTTAAATATGCTTAGTGTAAAACCAGATACACCTCACAGAAAGGCATCTAATTCATGTAAAAAAATATTAAATGATATGATTGCGTGTTATCAAAATACTATATGTTATAAAAAGGAGAATTCATCTTTTATTGATTGCTTGCATAATCACAACTTAGATGAAATTGATGAAAACTGTATTATTTTAAGAAAAGCTTATGCACAGTGTCGTCGTAATTTATTAAATGGGAACTTTAAAATGCTAGGTAATCCTTTATCAAGATAATTACTAAAAAAAAAAAAAAAAGGAATATAACATTTTATAAAATAAAAATAAAAAATGAAATAACAAAATATATTAAAAGTTGGAATAATATTAAATAAAAATAAAAGAATTATAAATGAATTAAAAAAAATGACATAGTAAAATTGAAATATAGTTATGTTCCAACTTAGAATCTATTTAATTTTTATTAAATTGTGAAGAATTTTTGGGAAAATTTTATATGCATTGTTAAAATTATTAATATATTAAAATAAAAAAAAATTAAATAAAATTTTATTTGATTTATTTTTTCACTTGTAGACAATTTTTTTTAATAATGAAAAAGTAACCTTTCTTAAATAATATTATTTATTGAACTATTTTGTAATTTTTTTTAGTTTAATAATGAAAAAAAAAAAAAAAAAAAAATTCATATATATATACATATATATATCTGAATTCAAAGTTTTTATATTATATTTATTTTCTTTTTCTTTTTCTTTTTCTTTTTCTTTTTTTTCTGTATTTAAATTCATTATATTATATTTGTATATTTTTTTTATCTATCCATTTTTAGAAGTAAATAATATTTTAATTTCTTACAAGTATTTTATCTTCATATTTATGTATATTAAAATTCATTCTAGTATTGATACTTTTTTAGTTTTAACTTTTTAAATTTGTATGAAAATTTTTTTTAATTTTATTATTAGGTATTTTATTCATTTAACTTCTCTTTTTTTTCAATCACATTTGATATAAAATTTTTTTTATAGTATGGAGAAACATATTTTAAAGGTACCATCTTATTTAATGTTTTATCATCCGTATTCAAAATGAAATCTGTAGTAAGATTAAATGAATTGGGTTTTACTTTAACATATTTAAATCTAATAGGCATATCGTCAATTAAATCTTCATAACCACTTGAATCATTTTCTAAATATTCCATAGTTTCACAATTGTTGTTATTATTAAATTCATAGTTGCTATTCATTCCTATATTATTTAAATATTCTTTTGGTGGTTTACAATTTTTAGGAACTAACATTTTTTTTAATTTATGTTCATGATTTATTTGTTTAAAACATTTTTTACATAAAGAAAAATTTTCACATGTATTACATTCATAAACATAATTTAGTGGAGAAATAGGATTTTTACATTCATCACATAAAAACCATAAATCATTTTCATTATTATATAAATCTAAATTCTTATCTATTTTGGAATGTTTATTTGAAATTATATTATTATCATACTTATTCGTTTTTTTTAATTGATCATCTAGTTCTTCCTTCGAATTATTTTTGTTTTTAATCATTTGAGTTTTATCATAATTGTTATTATTACTATTAAATGAATTATTTTTTTCATTTTTTTCATTTTTTTCACTTTTTTCATTTTTTTCTTTTTTTTCTTTTTTTAATTCTTCTAAGAGTATTTTCTTTCTATCTCTTTTTTTCTTTCTTTTTTCTTTTCTTTTTTCTTTTTTTTTTTTCTTTTTCAAATCTATTCTAACACTTGATTCTATATTACGAGGATTTGAATTTACAATATTCCCATTTTGTTCTTCATAACGAAAATTATATGTTCTTTCAAAATTTTCAGCTTTTTCTAATTCTTCATCATCAATCTCATCAATATCTTCATAAATATTATGAATTTTATCTTCTCTCCACATTTCTTTTAAAATATAATCCCTTAAAAATTCTTCATCTTTATTTAAATTATCTTTCCAGTATTCTTTTAATAAATTATTTTCATCTTTTACAATATTAGAAGTTTTAAGAAAAGTTTCATAGTATTTTTTTTCTTCTAGTAATTCTTTTTCACTCTTTTCCTTCATTATAAAAAAATTATCATTATCATCATTAGACTTATCATTGTCACAATTATTATCAACATCTTTACAAGCTTCAATTATTTTTCTTTTTAATTCCTCCTGTTCATCAAAGTAGCTTTTTTTATTTTTTTGTGATAATATTTTCTTTTTTCTTTCTATTATTTCTTCTTCCTCTTTATCAAATGCATTAGAACCTTCTTTTAATAAGATATCTTTAAAATATTCTGAATAATTCAGACATTTTTCATCTGTTTTACAACTTTTATTATTTTCTTCTATATTCTTATTTATGCATATATTTTTATTTAATTTTTCTTCATCTTCTTTTATATTATTGTCTTTATCATCTGATATATCTGTATCAAAATCACTATCATGAAAAAACTCTTCTTTTTTATTCAGTAAATTTTCATCCTTATTTTTCAATTTAAGTAGTAACTTGCTAAATTTGTTTTTAAACTTTGATGTTAATAATAAACCATCATGATCTTCATCACTACTTGAACTTTTATCATCACTCGATATTTCTTCCTCGTTTATCTTATCATTATTTTTTAAATTACATTTTGAATCCTTTATTACTTCATTTTTTTCATTATTTCTTTTTCTTTTTTTTTTAGGTGATACTTTTTCGTCATGCAATTCTATTTTTGTAAAATTGTCATTTTGCAGGTTATTATATGACTCGGTATTTTTTAAAGTAATTTTTTCGTCTGTTTTATCATTTAAGTTTGCAATCTTATTTGAATAATCATTTTCTTCACATACTTCTTTATCACAATTTTTCTCCTTTTCTAAATTTATTATATTTTTATTCTTTAACTTGTTCCTTTTTTTTTCTTTTTTATCATCTAAATCGTTTAAATTTAAACTAAGAGAATTATTAGTTTTTTTCTTTTTCTTTATCTTTTCATTTACTTTAATTTTTGTCATTTTCTTTTACATGCTTTTCTCATAAAATTACTTTTTTTAATTTAATTTAGTATTTTCTCGTCAATTTAAATTTAAAAAAAAAAATATATATTTTCATATATTTTATTCTATATAATAAAATAATTAAATTTACAAAAAATCAAAGAATAACAAAAAGAATCAAATGAGGAAACTCAAAAAAAAAAAAAAAAGCAAACTTTGAAGAATTTTAAATTTCTTCATCTTTAACTTTTTATAATAATTTTAATTTTGTTAAACATAAAGAAAAAGAAAATATATTAAATTATTCTATAAAAAAAAAAAAAAAAAAAAAAATAGAAAGCTAAATTATATATGTATTTTATTTAAATTTAAAACACCATTAAGTTACAGTAGTTTTTTTTTTTAATTTAAAGTTAACAGATAAAATTAAAATAAAAGATAATTTATAAAACATAAAATGTAGTATAATATATTCTATTACATCATAACAAAACAAAAAAAAAAAAAAAAAAAAAAAAAAAAAATATGTCCTCTTTAAAGAATAAACAACTTTTGTTTTATGTATATGTATTTGTGATGTTAAAAAAAATAAAATATATTATCTTTTTTTTTTTTTTTTTCTATCATAAAAATATCCTTAATTAGCTCTCTTAATAAAAGTTAATAACATAAAAAAAAAAAGTAAAATAAAATAAAGCAAGAATGAAAATATAAATCTTTTAAAATAAATAATCTATCATTTCAAATTCTTAAAAATTAAAGCCTATATTTATCATCTCTATAAATTTAAGAAGAAAAGAAAAATTTATATATATATAAGTTGTAAAAGAAAATGAATCATTTTTTTTTATATTACAATGGTTGAAAAGGTAATCTTAATGCAACTGGATCATAATATTTACATAAGTTTCCTAAAAAAAGAAAAAAAAAAAAGGACATATATTTATATATCACAAAATTCATAATAAATATAAATTCAATAATAATAATTTTAATTATAAATTTTTCTTTAATTTTTTTTACGATAATTACCAATATATTTCATTGATAAGTCGTATCCTAAATCATTATAGAAAAGCATTTGTTTCTCCATATATCTTCTTCTACTTTCATTTGATACATGTGATGTATCAAAATATGTTATTTTTAAATATCTATAAAAATAATAAGAACTATAATAAAAAAGACCTAATAGAAAAAAAAAAAAAAAA
>NW_021628222.1:323941-324968 GCF_900005855.1 Plasmodium gallinaceum | reverse complement strand
TAAAAAAAAAAAAAAAAAAAAAAAAAAAAAACGATAAATGCATTTAATACGCATTAGAAATATGTAAAATTCATGTATTTTTTTTTTTAAATAAAAAAGAAGTTTTCATATGTGTTTAGTTATTAATTATTTAAATTAGAATATATATATATATATTTTTTTTTTTTTTTTTTTGTTTTTTTGATTTTACATTTATCTTGATAGCATTAAAATAGTACAAAGTATAATTTTAAATAAATTATTATCTATTAAAATAAGATAATCCTTTTATAAAAATAGTATTATTTAAAAAAATACATAACTTTTTATTTAATAGTTATAATACCATTTTCCTTATATTTTTATTAAACTATGTCAAAAAAAAAAAAGAATTCTAAAAAGAAGAATATTCAAAAATATATTAATCCTAAAATTGTGACAATCATTTTATTATGTTCGTGTTATTTTTTTTACAATGTATTCGGTATTGTATATATAATAATTGTTTTAATTACAACCATATTTTTAAATTTAGGTAATAATAATGATAATGGTATAAGTGCCTATTCTATATTTAATAAAGGAAAAAAGTATTTAATTGGTGATTTAAGAATGAATCAAATTGAAAAGGAATTTAGAAATAGCAAATTTAAAAATGATGATAGTGATGATAATTTTTTAAGATTTGATGATATTGACAAAAACAAGGTTTATATTAAAGGATCATCAAAATATAATAACAAATTATGTACTTGTGGTTCAAAGAAAAAATTTAAAAAATGCTGTGGTACTATAAAAAATAATTCATCTGATTTTTGAAAAATATAAAAAAAAATTGTAAATATTTTTTTTTTTAGTTTAATATAAAAATTTTAATAATATATTTTGTTTATATCTATATATCTTTAGCTAAATTCATGTTTAATATAAAATTATTTGTTTTCTTTGTCATATCATTCAATATTTATTACAACTATATTTTGTTTTTTGTTTTTTTTTTTTTTTTTTTTTTTTTTTTAAATTAAATAATATTTATTTTTATTTTTTT
>NW_021628222.1:319586-322941 GCF_900005855.1 Plasmodium gallinaceum | reverse complement strand
AAAAAAAAAAAAAAAAAAAAAAAAAAAAAAAATTACACATTATGAAATAAAAGGTTTAATAAACATTTATATCTAAAGAAAAAAAAAAATATATATCATTATATGGAGTTATGGTTTGAAATTTATTACAAAAAAAGAATAAGTTTTTATTTATTTATTATAAATATTTTTACAAACTTTAATTTTATTATATAGAAGGTAGATTTTATATATATTTAAAATATTCCCCTTTTTTTTTTTTTTTTTTTTTAATACATTAAGTCTCGTTTTTTCTCTTTGCTTTTAAATTAAATAATTGTGACACTACATTACCATTTTGACGTATTGTTTCAGAAATACCAAAATTTTTTAACTCTTCTGCAATCTTTGAAAATATCTTATTTACATTTTCTTTATTAGTGTATTCTCTTCCTTTTAATGTTAAAATAAATTTGACCTAAATTCAACATATATTAAAATAAATTAAAATATATATATATATATATATATATTTATGAATGAAAAATAATTTATACTCTATGTCTTTTCAATAGAAATTGTTTTGCTGAGTTTATTTTTATTAATAAATCGTTCATAGCAATTCTAAAAAAAAAAGATATATGTATATATATATATATATATTTCTTTTTATATTTTTTTATATTACCTTGGTGTTATTCTTAATTGTTTAACTGGTTTATTTTCAACTTTTTGCTTTAACTGTTTCATTTTTTTTTCCTTGTAGAACGTTTAAATAGAGTATTTTTTTTTTTTTTTTTTTCTTTATACATTTTACAACATATTTTAATATTTTTTCATTTTATTTCTATTTTTTATTTTTTTATCATTTATTTTACTTGTAGATATCTATCATATCCATTTGAATATTTAGCATCATCATTAGCTTCTTTTAAATAAAAAAATTTATAGCTAATTTTAGATTGATAAAAACAATATCCATACCCATTATAATATAATAATATGAAAAATACATAAAAAATTAAAAAAAAAAATAAATGAAGAAGCATTATTATATTAAAAGAAAAAAATAATCATTAAAAAAAATTTTAAATTAAAAATTCATTTTTTCTAACTAGTTAAATGGACTAAAAAAAAATTCATAACAATACTTTAAAAATGTATCAAAAAGATGAAAAAAATTAAATAGATTGAAATAAAAATAAAAAATAAAAGAAAATTCACAAATGATTTACAAGAAAAAAAAAAAAAAATATTAAAGTATATAAAAGTTATTTATATATATATAGTCCATATGTAAGTTTTCTTTTTTTTTTTTTTTTTTAATTTCATATTTTTTAAACATAAAATTAAATTTCATTTGTGTATGTTTTTAGTGGAAAATTGTGGAGATAATTTTTGTAAAAAAAATTTCTTTAACTTTTTTTTCTTATGTTCATTAGTAAATTATACATATTAGAATATGTATTTGATTCACAATCATAAAACTTTTCTTTTTTTCTATATAGATCTACCAATTCATAACAATCCATATCAAACTAAAAAAAAATAATAATATCAAATAAAAATGAATAAAAAAAAATTATTAAAAAAAGGAAAAAAAAAAAAAAAAAAAAAATAAAGAAGTAATTACATTGTCTTTTATACATGTATCTGCCCCATATTTAATTAACAAAGAAAAAAATCGATAAAATCCATTCTTTATAGAAATATGTAAAGCTGTATCACCTTCCTGTTTTATTAGAAAAAATCAATAATTAACAAAAATATCAAATTTTTTTTTTAAAATCCAAATAATATTAAAGAAAATTATAAAATTAAATAGAGTTATTTTAAGATATCTTAATTATTAAGTCACCTTATTTTTTATATTAATAATGTCTTTAATATTATTACGACAAAGAATATCTAGACAGTATAAATTATTATTTAATGCAATAATGTGTAAACATGTATCACCATTATCCTTTAATATTTTTCATAAAAAAAAAAAAAAAAATGAAATTCTTGAAATTAATAAAAAGTAAATTGATTTCTTATTTTTGTATATAATTTATCTTTTAATTTTTTTAGAATATATTTTATTATTTTATTATTTTTATTTTTTTTTTTTTTTAACATTAATATGCTTATAATCACATCCATTAGTTAATAAAAAATAAAACATATTAGCATCTTCATTATAAGAACATATGTGAAGTAAATTATTATTATTCTAATAAAAAAAAATAAATAAAATAAATAAATAAATACTTCATGTAAAAAGAAAATTTCTGTTATTTCTTTCTTTTAAATAATAAATCATTATTTGATTTTTAAAAATAATTTTAATATATTTTTTTGATGTTATAGACATTATGTTAAAAACTAAGATATTATTTTATAATTTTTTTTATTACCATAAATTTTGAATTTATATCATTTTTTTTTAACAACTTTTTTGTTCTTTTTATGTTACCTGATATATTAATAGACCAAAAGATTATGTTTTATAATAAAAAATAAAATAAAATAAAATAAAATACAAAAAAAATAAAGAAAAATGTTGAAAAAAAAAACAAAAAAATACCTATAAACACAGATAAACCTAAATCAGATATCTTATCATGAACACTATCATTTGTTAAAGTTATTGATATCATTTTTTTCTTAAATATTTCCCTTTTTTTTATAGGAATACAAAAATTTATATTTTTAATAATTATCTCTACAATATAAGTATTATTTCAAATACAGATGTTCTATAATTTATATATTTTTTTTTTCGTTTTTCTGATGCATACTGTGTTTTATAAATATTTCAAGTTCTTTTTTTTTTTTAAATTTAATTGCTTTCTTTTTTATCTGATAAAAGTTATATACATTTCTGATAATATCTTTTTTTCAAATTGTTAATAAGAAAATGTTTATCTATTAGTTTTTTTAAAAATAGGGAAAAAAATTAAATTACATTTTTTTTATAATATAAATAAATCTTTAAGGATATAAAAAAAAAAAAAAAAAAAAAATGTATAAATATTTGTCCCTCTTCTAGCAATTTTATTACCTTTTTTGATTTACTTTTTTTTTATAATATATATTATCAAATTGAGATGCACACATTATTGATAACAATTGAAATAGACATAATAATTTTTTTATATACTATATTTTTTTAAATTAAAATTCTACATACATTTTAGTTTATTTTTCCTTAAAAATTAACACAAACTTTTATTTTTTTTTTATAATAAATATGTTTTTACAATTTCATTTTTTATTATAAAAATTTTTGAAATTTTAATTTTATTGTAAAAATAGTTAAAAAATAAATATGGACAACAAAACAAAAAAAAAAAAAAAAAAAAAAAAAAAAAAAAAAAAAAATTAAAAAAAAAAAAAAAAAAAAAAAAAAAAA
>NW_021628222.1:318388-318586 GCF_900005855.1 Plasmodium gallinaceum | reverse complement strand
AATTTTTTTTTTTTTTTTTTTTTTTTTTTAGTAAATAAATATGTTTTTTTTTTTTTTTTAATTTNTATTTTTTTCTACTTTAAATATTTTCACTATAGGACAAATATTATGTAAAACTTTTTTTTTTTTTTATACAATTTTAATCAGATGTTTAAATTTTATAAAAAAAATTTTTTTTTTTTTTTTTTTAATAATACT
>NW_021628222.1:306494-317388 GCF_900005855.1 Plasmodium gallinaceum | reverse complement strand
ATTAAAAAAGTGAAAATAATAAAAAAATATCAATGTTATATATCTATTGGTAAATTATTCTTTAGTCTTTTTTTTCTTTCCTCCATTAGCCATTGCACAAAAGTTCTATAAAAGGATAAAATAAAATGATAAAAAGAATAAAGTATAATAAAAAAATAAAAACAGCATTGAGATAATTGAAAATTCAGAATATTAATTCAAAGATATACAGAATAAAATCAAAAAAATTCCATTAAAAAAAAAGTAATACTATACTTGTTATATAGTAAAATAATAAAAATAATGTAACATAAATATATATATGCATAAATAATATAATCTATTTTTAATTACTTCTTTTTTTTATTTCCTTTATTTTCCTTTTGTATATTTTTTTTTAATTTTTGATTATCCATGACAAAATTTAAGGCAACATCTAAAGGAATGTAATTTTCTTTATTTTGTAAAATGTTAATTTTAGGTATAGCATTATCAGACGAAGATAAAGAAGATTTTATATTATCATCATCTTTTTCTTTTTCTTTTTCTTTTTCTTCATTTTCATTCAAACTAATTTTGTTTTCTGTTTTATTTAAAGATGATTTATTTTTAATTTCATCTTCATTTCCATATTCCATTTTTCCTGATTGGTTATTAGACAAATTCAATTTTTGTAAATTTGACTTTTCTAAATGTGAATTCACTTCAGAATTTTTGTTTAATTTTATATTATTATAATTTTCATATATATTGTTATTACTAGTTTCTTCTTCATTTATATAATTTTTTTTATTTATATCATTTATTTCATTTATATTATCTTCTTTATTTATGTAGTTTTCTTTAATTATATTATTCTCATTATTTATATCATTTTTTTCATTTATATTATCTTCTTCATTTATATAATTTTTTTTACTTATGTCGTTTTCTTCAGTTATATTATTTATTTCATTTATATTTCTTTTTTCATTTATATTGTTTTTTTCATTTGTATTATTCTCTTCTTTTATATTATTGTTTTGATTTATGTCGTTTTCTTCAATTAAATTATTTATTTCATTTATATTTCTTTTTTCATTTATATTGTTTTTTTCATTTGTATTATTTTCTTCCTTTAAATTATTTTTTTTATTTATTACATTATCATCATTTATATTATTTACTTCATTTATGCTGTATTTATCATTTGTATAACTTTCTTCATTTATAATATATTCTATACTTGTGTTGTTTTTTTCAGTTACATTATTCTCTTCATTTATATTATTTACTTCTTTATTGTTATTTTTTTCAATTACATTTTTCTCAATTTTATTTTTCTCTATTATTATCCCACTTTTTTCATTTATATTATTTTTCTTTATCTTATCTTGATATTTTATGTTTAATAATTTATTCAATATTTCATTATTATTTTTATAATTGTTAGAATTAATTATACTGTTAGAATAATCAAAAGACTTTTTTTTTTCAGTTTTAGTCAAGTAGGAACTTCGATAATCTCTATCACTGTGGTTATTATTTGAATCGTATTTATTTGATAATTTATATTTTTCTAGTTTCATCGTTTTTTTCTTTTTTTGATCACTTGTGCAATTATTTTCATTATCTGTTAAAACTACTTGAGGTTTAATTAAAAACTTATTTTTTAACTTATCATCACTTTCACTCTTACGAGAACAAGTGGAATTTTCTTTTTTTATGCATTTTGACATTTTACGTTCATTTAAGTAATTATAATCAAAATCATCAAATTTTATTTTACTTAAGGAAATTAATTCATTATCAAAACTATTAGAAATAGAATTATCAACTGATGAATGACTTTTAATGTTATGAAAAAAATTATCTGAACATTCTTGTAAGTACAAATTATCACTTATATCATAAAAATAATTTTTTACCTTTTTATTACATGTTTCTTCATATAAATTCCTGTATACATATTTATAATAACTACCATCACTAGAATAGTCTTCAAATAATTTTTTCTTTTTTTCTTTTTCTTTTTCTTTTTCTTTCTTTTTTTCTTTTGTATTTTCTACTTCTTCATCGTTATCTTCTATTTTTTCCTTTTCCTTCTCTTTTATTTTATTAACATTATCATTTATACATTCCTTTTTTTTTTCATGTATAATTTCTTGTTCATTTAATTTTCTTCGTAATCTTATTTTCTCTTCAAATTCTCTTCTAATTTTTAATTCATATAATTTTCTTTTCAAATTTATTTCATGTCTTAATTTATTATCCTCATCAATTTGGGTTTTTTGTTCATTGTTAATTTGTTTTATCATTTCTAATTTTTCTTTTATTTTTTCATTTGAGTTCTTTTTTTTTTCTTCTGAATATATATTATAACCATTTTCCTTTTCATTAATTTTTCTATAACTAATTTTATTTTCATTTTTTTTTTGATTTCTTGACAGTTTATTTATCCTTCGTGAAAATATATCATGAGTGGATTTGCTATTATTATCCTCATTAATTAAATTATTTAGAAAGTCAACAGAATAATACAAAGTGTTCTTATGTGTATTCATATTTGAATTATCTCTTGCTTCATTTAAGTGTTCATCAAAATTAGCTAAAATATTTTTTGAAAAAATATCTTCCTTTACTGAATCTTGTGTTAATATATACTTTAAATTAACACTCTTTTTATTTATACTACTTGTATCTTTTTCATTTTCATTTTTTTTATTGTTTTCATATTGATTTCTTCTTTCATTCATGTTAACATATTCATTAATACTCCTGTTTAAGATTTTATCATTCTTTCTTTTTATACTTTCATTTGTACATATTTCTATGTTTTTTATTTCATCTTTATTATTACATTTGATTATATTTTCTATTTTATTTTTTTTATCTGTTTGAGAAATTTCATTATTAATTTCAAAGTTATAATCATACTTTATTTTTTCACGACTCATATTATTCCTGTTTATATTTATTTCTTTATATTTTGAATTTATATTTTTATTACCACTATTAAAATCATTTTTTATTTTACAATCAATATTTTCGCTTGTAAAATTAGCATTTAAGTAATTGTCATTATTTGTTTTCACATTTTTAGAATTATACAAATTTATAAAATCTTTATCATATTTTAAATGACTTTTAGTTAATTCTTTATTATTAATATTACCATTAATGTATTTTATTTCTTCTTTAATGGAACTATTTTTTGTGTTAAAATTGTTCACAAAATTATTTTTTAAAGGAATGTAATTATTATCATTTAAATTCTTTTTTTTTTTTTCTTCTTCTACTTTTTCATTTTTGTCTTCCTTTTCTTCCTTTTCTTCCTTTTCTTCTTTTTCTTCTTTTTCTTCTTTTTCTTCTTTTTCTTTTTTTTCTTCTTTTTCTTCTTTTTCTTCTTCTTTTTCGTTTTTTATTTTATTTTTTTCATAAATATCATATAATTTTTTATCTTTTAAAAAATCAATATTCTCAATAAGTAATTTGCTACTTTTACTCAATTCTTCATTTTCTTTTATTACATAATCACTATTAATATTTTCTTTTCTTTTATTAATTTCCTTTAATTTTGATAGTAACGAATTTTTGAAATTTTCACTTATATTATTGTATAAATGTCTTTCCTTTTTTTTTTTATCATCAATTATAGAATTATTACCTACATGCTTAATTTCTAAATTTTTTGTTTTTAAAATACTCCATTTTCCTTCTTTGATATCCTCAGTTTTACCATAATGAGTGCTCAATTTATAGTCATATTTATTTAACTTTTCTTCATTTTTATTTATTTTTTTTTCAATACATTTTTTTATGTTATTTTCATCTTTGTATAACGGTTCTTCAATTGCATCATAAAATAAACTTTTTCTATTATCATCTTTATTTATAAAACTATTTTTATCAAATATATCATTTTCTTCATTATTTATTTTATTAATTTCATTTGGTTGCACATTTCTATCATTTTTAAAGTTTAATAATTTTTTATTTATTTTAAGCTTTTTTTCATAATTATCATTTTTCTTCAAAATATCCATGTCTCCTTTTTTAAGATAGCTTCCAACTATTGATGCATTTATAGAATTTTTTACGTCATATTTATGATCTAATGAAGTTTCTGAATTATATTTTTTTTTTATATTATCTTCAGTAACATTGTAAAGTAATTCAGTTTTTAATTCATTAGATTTTTTCATTTCGTTCATTTTTATGTTTTTATAAAAGTCTAATTTATTATTTATAACAACATTTGAATTATTTTTATCATTATTATAAATTTTATTTTTAATGATATTGTATTCATTCGATTGTTGTTTATTTTTTTCATCTATATGATATTTAATATTATCATTTTTTTTTATTTCTCCATCAGGATATTTTTTATGTTGTAAATATTTCTTTACATCAATAAAACTTTTTTTTTGTTCATTATTAATTGTGTATTCATCATTTGATAATAAATTTTTAGATTCAATTGATTTTTCTATGTTTTCTATTTCTTTAAATTTATCTTTAATTTTTTTTTCTTCAACAAAAAATTTATTTTCATTAAATAAGTTTTTTAATTCACTTAAATTAAAAGTATTAGAATCTGTTGTTTTTTCTTTTTCATCTTTGTTTTTTAAAATTTCGGATTTCTTAAAATCAATTTGTTTTTCCCTTTCATAATCTAAATAATTTCTTTTTTTTTGACTAAAGGATAATTTATCTTCGTTAATATAAAACCTATTATTATATGTAGGTAAATCAAAATTTAAGTTATTTTTATTTATTTTATATATATTATCATCCTTATGAATTTCTTTATCAGTAGAAGTATTCCTTTTATTTTCAATTTTGCATAGTTGTATTTTTTTGTCATATAATATTCTATCAAAATTATTTATTTTACTTGATTCTTGAATATCTTTTTTTTTAATATTATTTAAATTCTGATTATTTTTATTATTAATATCATTTGTTATATTTTCGTCATTGTTAAAATAATATATATAATTCTTATCCTTTTTCATATTTGCAAGATTATTACTATAATCATCACATTCAACTTTATTTTTATCAAAATTCGTATTAAAGTAATTTTTATATTTATTATTATCATCAATAAAATTTTTATGGTTAATTTTTATAGAATTATTCTTTTTCCAATTATTTTCTTCAGAAGGATGTAATTTTTTTTCATACTTATATAAGTTAACTGTGTTAATAATTGAAGTATCCTGAACTTTTTTTTTTTCCTTATCTATTGATGTTATATCATTACAATTATATTTACTATCATTTTTTTCCAATCCTTTGATTTCTATACTATTTTTAATTAAGTTACAATCATTTTTATTGGTATTATATACATTATTTTTATCTATATCAGAATCATTATGTGTGTTTCTATCTTGATAAATTTTCATAGTTTTCCTATATTTATTTATAATTTCATTTATTTTTTTCCTTTTTAAGTTTCTTTCAACTTTTGTATAATTTAAATCTTCATTTTTATTATTTTTTAACATATTATTGTCTTCTGAATTATTTGTCATTCTGTTTTTAGTTTGTTCTTTATATTTTATTAAGTTGTCTTCCACAACTGAATTTTTCTCTTCATTTTTATTCTCACAGGAATTATTTTTCTTATTATAAGTTTTTGTATCTTTAAAAAATGAATAATTTTCATTAAAATAAAAATTTTTAGAATTGAAATTTAATTTACTATTATTTTGTTCTAATCTTTCATTTTTAAAATCTTTACCCATATTATATTCACTTTTTTCTAACAAGACATTTTTTTTTAACCAATTTTCTCCCTTATCTATTTTCTTTTCTTTAAAGTCACTAATAAAATCATAATTAATAGCTTTTAAGTTTTTATAATTAGATGACATATTTTTTTATTCAAATATTATTTAATTTGTTTTCATTTCAAAAAAATAATAACAACATTAAATAAAATATCAAGTATACATATACATATATATATATATATATATATATCATAGTATTTATGCACACATGTAAACTTGTAATTTTTATGATTTGATTTAATAATCTTTTAATATTGTTACTTTTTTATTATTTTAATTCATTAAGAATTTATCTTAAAATATTTATATAATATTTCAAAAATATGATATAATTTTAAATATATAAAAAACTATAACAAATAGAAAAATACATATTTTTCTTTGTTGTTGACAAGATACAAAATATAATTTAAAAAAAAAAAAAAAAAAAAAAAAAGAATGAACAAAAGAAAGAATAAAAAGTCAAAATATATAATGAAGTAGTAAAAAAGAAAATTTTACAAAATACAAAAGATCTTTTATTAAAAAAAAATTGTTAACATATAATATTTCATATAGTTGATATAATTTAAATATGAAATTAAACAAAATAAATAATAAAAAAAAATAAAAGACTTATTTGCTTCAATGTTAACTCCTAATGGTTAATAAGATTTACAATATTTTCATTGTCATATAATTTATTATTATTTCATAAAAAAAAAAAAAAATAAAATTTATGCAAATAATTTTTTTTCTTTATTTGAATACAATTGATTTATAAGTAAAATACATAAATATATGAGTATTATTAAAAAATAAATATTTATAAATGTTTTTTATATATTTAAAAATAATTAATAATTCGAAATTTTATGTATAAAAACTTTTAAATAGAAAAAACATATTAGACTTAAAAAAAAAAATTATTTTTTTTTTTTTAATAATTGTCTTAATGTTTTTACATTTATATCCATTTTTCATATTTGACAAATTGAAAATAAAAAAATTCTCATTTTTAGTATCCTGTAATTATTTAAAAAAAATAATATTTTTTATTTATTTTACTTCTTATGCATATATATATACTTATATTGCCTTTATAAGTAAATTATATATTATTCTTTTTATTTAAAATTTTTTTGTTTTTATCATTGATATTTTTGTATTCAAAAAATAAAAAAAGAAATGTATCAATAATATATATATATATATATATATATAAATATTATTTTTGAATTAAATAATAAAAAGCTTTTATTTAAAGAAAAATTATTTAAAGTTTTATTTGCTAACATAAAAAAAAAAGATACACAACTAAAAATCCATCAATGATCAAAATTTTTTTGAAATGCATGAAACAGAAATTTCTTGCATACATAAATATTGTAGTAATTTTAAAAAAACATAATTTTTTTTCTTTTAATATTTTTAAACATTGATAATACGAGTTTCTTTAAATTAACTATATATTATTTTTCTATGTTTATGTTTTAATTTAAATTCTTATAAAAATTTTAAAAAAATATAAATATTGTTATTTATTTAAAATATTTAGCATTAATTTTATACTTATATTTTATGAAAAGCTAAATTTGTATATATTTGAAAATTCTTAAAATATATAATTAAAAAAAAAAATCTATAAAATATATTTTAGTTATATATATAAAAATTTTCAGATGTATATTTTTAATTTCTACCTATTCATAAAAGGTTTAATTATTTTTATTTTATAAATTTATATTTTGTTGTAATTTTTATTATATACTAGAGTTTGTTTTAAAAGTTACATTTTTTTTTTTTTTTTTTGAAATGTTAAAAGTATGTATATATGTTTATTAATTATTGTATTATAAATTTGAAAATTAACTATTATAATTATTTTGAAAAATAATTATATCATTATTAATAGAATTTTAAATATTTAACAAACAGCCAATATTTTTTTTTTTTTTTTTTTAATTTTATGAAATTAACTAAACAAGACAATGCTTAATAAAATATTGAATGATATTTTGGAAAACTGGGAAAAAAAAGAGTTTAGTTTATCAAGTTTATGTTTGTGTTTTCATCACTTAAAAAAAAAATTATCAAATGTTGAAGATAAAAAGGATTTTTTTATAAATGATATTAAATATGCAACTTTCAAAAAACTTTCAAATTTAATTGAAGATCAAAACATTAATAATAATGATAATAAATATTTTTATCTTATTTTTACAACATTTATTTTTAATTTGGAATGTGAATTTATAGCAGATAAAAGTTTTTTATTTAAGCATATGGAATATTGTTTAAATGAGTTAGATATATATATAAACAAAAAAACAAAACAAAATGAAAGCAAAAATAACAAATTGGATATATTACATAAAAAAGATGACATTAAAGGAAAGAGTAAGAATATATTAAATAAAGAAAAAGAAGATAAAAAAAATGTAAACATGAAAAACTCAGATGAAAATAAGATAACAGAAGACACAAATTATTTAAATTTTTTTGAAAAAATAGATATACTTATGAAAAATGTAATAGACTTAAAAATAAATTCAAATGATGATAATAAATTTATAAATTATAAGATTTATACTTTTCATTCCATCACTAAATTTATTTTTTTTTTATCACAAAATGAAAAAATTAGTAAATTTTTCTTCAAACATATTAAAAATATATTAATTTCTATTATTAATGTAAATTTGACTACGTTATATGATGAAAATATAGTAAATATGGCTAATAAAATTATTTTCTTTTTAGTAGATATAAATTTTCATTTTATAAAAGATTACGAAAAAGAATTTTTTAATTTTTTATATATTCAATTAAACAAAAATGATTCTATAGAAATCATTAAAGAAATTTTTGTTTTGTATCTAAAAAAAAAAAATAATATAATTTTAAATAATGAAATATATAAAGAGATGAATAATTATGCTAATGAAAATATAAATTTGTTTTTAAAATATGGATATAAAGAAAATTTATATTTTTTTCTAAACTCAATAAATATTTTTAAAAAATTGGTTAATTTTAGAATTAGTAATACAGATAACAACATATATATTATAAAAAGTATGGAATATATAAATATTAATCTTAGTATTAAAGATATTGTTTTGGGCATTAATAAATTATTAGAATACTTAGTAAATATATCTAAGAATTATTTAAATAATGAAAAGATGAATATTTATTTAAATGATAACAATTGTATATATGATAAGAAAGAAAAAAAAAATATGTATAATATTGAAAATATTTTAAGAACAATAAATGAAGAAAAAAAATATATTTATGTAAATAACTTTAATGTTGATAAAAATAATAATTACAATACCAATAACATTTTTAGATATATAACAGATAATATATTTGATTTCTTCAGAGAAATTATAGTTCATTTAGATTCAGAAATCATAAGTATTAATGCTAACCAATTTGTAAATTTTATGAAATTTTTTTTTGTATGCAATAATGAAAATGATTTATTTTTATCATATTTTTTAAATAACAACATATATATATACTCAAAAGATTTATTAAAAAAATGTTTTGCCATTTTTGATGAATTTGTAAATTATATTGTTTACTTATTTAGAATTATTAATGTATTAACTCAAAACAAATTATTAATAGAAGAAGACTTAAAAGAAAATATAAAGGAAGAGGATAAGAAATTATTTAATGTATTAAATAAAATTAAGGAAATTATTAGATGTGATAATATTACTGATATATATTATAATCTGTATAATAATAATGCGAAAGCTCTTTGCTTATATCTTAAATATTTAGCTCATTATACAAATGAATCAGTAAAAGAAAAAATATTAATTCATTATGAGCATTTTTTTTTTTATATTTTTAATAGAAGAAATAATGCTAATTTCAATATGATTTTCAAAAATAACATATCTTTTTATTTAACTTTAAAAATGTTGTATACATTTGTAAAAATTAAAAATTGTAATTTTGAAAATGTGTACAATATATATTTTAAACTTAGTAAATTAGAAAAAGAGCTAAATATAAATGAAGAATGCTCATTTTTTTATAAAAATAAAATGTATAACAATATATGTTTTATACAAAAAATAAAAATGTTTTTGTTAAAAAATTTAGATTCAATTACTTATGATAAGAAAATTTACATTAATAAAAAAGAAAAATTTACAAAATTAGAAAAGAAATTAGGAAAAATTAATGAAACAGATAAAAGTCTTTTGAAAAAAAAAAAGGAAAATAGAAAATTTAATGATGAAATTAACGTTTATGACAAAAGAAGATTTAAAACAACGCATACGGATAATGAAATATTGAATAAAGAAATTAACTCAGAAAGTGATGAGATGAATGAATCTTCATTCGAAAGCAATGATGATGAAGAAATTTCTGCTGATACTGATAATAGCGAACATTTAGAAAAAAAAAATAAAAATAAAAATAAAATTTATGTGAATGAATATAAAGAATGTAATAATAAGGAAGATATTTACAGTGAAAATGAGGAAAAAAAAATGAATAATGAAAAAGAAAATAAGAAAGTTATCACTACAAATAAAGAAAAAAAAAATGCAAAAATTTCAATACAAAATAAGTGTAATAAAAAAATAAGTAAAGGAAAAAATAATATTACAATAAAAAAAGAAAGAAAAATTAATAATAAGAATCTATTAAATAAACAAGACAAAAAAGATGTTACAATAAATGGTCATATTGTAGATAACTTAAAAAATAATCCTAGTATTAAATCAACAATTGTGAACAATATCAAATTAAAAAATAAAAAAAGAAAGAAGGAGCAACTTATAAATTCTTATCAATGTAATAATTCAGACAAAAATACTATTAACTTAAATGAGTTAAAAGATAATATAAAAATAGTATCGTCCTTTGATGCTGTAAATTCTTTAAACTACATGAAACAATCAATTTTAAGTGAATTATAAAAAAAAAAAAAAAAAAAAAAAAAAAAAAAAAAAAATAATTAAAATAGGAAATAAACAAGAAAATATATATATATATATATATATATTTAATTTTTGATTTTTAATATTATTTATTTTTTTTTTTTTTTTAACAACTTTAGAATGTATATAAAAAATAATAAGATGATTCATATAAAAAGTCTTCAAAACTATATT
>NW_021628222.1:303954-306486 GCF_900005855.1 Plasmodium gallinaceum | reverse complement strand
ATAAAAAAAAAAAAAAAAAAAAAAAAAAAAAAAAAATAATTAAAATAGGAAATAAACAAGAAAATATATATATATATATATATATATTTAATTTTTGATTTTTAATATTATTTATTTTTTTTTTTTTTTTAACAACTTTAGAATGTATATAAAAAATAATAAGATGATTCATATAAAAAGTCTTCAAAACTATATTTATTTGATAAATATGACGATTTATTATTACTTTCAAACTTATTTAAAATTTGATTTAAAACATTATTAACAGCAATATTAGTCTGTAAATGATTTTTTTCCAAATTTTTTTTTAATAATGTTTTGTTTAATAAAGTTCTTTTTTTAATATATGCATTAAAATATTGTTTCTTATCATTTGTATTATGAATTTCATTTTTATTTAAATCTTCATCATTCAAATAATCCTCGAAATAACTATCATCTTGATCACTATTTTCTTCATTTAAATAAAAGTTATTAATTTCTTGTACATTTTTTAAATAATTTTTTTTTTTTTTTAAATTATTCTTATTGTGTTCATAATTTTTTATAGTCATAATATCAAAAAAATATTTTTTTTCTGGTAGGAAACTTCGATTTTTGTAAACTGAACTATTTTTACATAAAATATTTAAAATAGATAATATTAATGGTAAATGATAATCTGCATAATCAATAATGAAATTAAGTAAGTATTTCAAGTAATTTGATAAAGAAGAATTAATAATTAATATATTGATACTTTTAAATATTCTATAAAGTGATCCTTGTATAAGTGTATAAATGTGGAAGAAAAAAAAATTAAATAACTCGTTCATCTCTTTTTGCTCATAAGATAAAAAAGAATTATAAACATTCTGATAATATAAATACTTTTTAAAAAATATATATAAAAAATTTGGAGTAAAGGATAAAAAAAATTTTATGTGAATATTTATAGGCATTAAATAAATAAGATAATAAGATATATATATATGCATATATGTGCATTTATTGTGTGTCAATAATTTACTTGATATATAAATTAAATAAGAGTCAATATTTATAATTTCACTATTATTTTTTTTTCTCAATATACAGCAAAAATCATTTATAATATCGCAAGCTTTTCTTTTTAATAATAGAATAGAATAAATGTTTTTTAATTTTAATTCGTGTTCATAAATTATTACATGAATTAGCATTTTCAGAATCTGCAAACAATAAAAATCAATATCAATATTTCTATTTTTAATTATACCATTTAATAATATTAATAGCATTAGTGATGCATATATATTATTGAAACGTAAATTGTGGTCTAATTCATTAAAAATAAAGAATAAAATATTTGTTAAAATTTTATTAATTTCTTTCGATGTACTAAATATATGTAAAATATTATTATAATCAAAAAAATTGATTCTATAATTAATTATATCTTTTATTATTTCTAGAATATATTTTGATAATATAGTGTATTCTTTATTAATTGGATAAAATTTTGGTAATAAAAAAATATTATTATATTTAAAATAATGATGATTTAATATATCATCTTTCTTTTTTTTTTTTTTATGTTCATTTTTTTTTTCTATTGTATACAATATTTCATAACATTGATAATTAAAATATAATTCTTTCCTTCCCATATCTTTATCTTTTTTTTTTTTCTTATAATTATTTTGTATAAATAACCAAAATATGGTTAAATTAGGTTCAGCAGGTAAACTATTTTGCATATCACTTAATATAAAATTTAGAATATTTTTTTTTTTATTTTCATTGCTGTTTATGTAAGAATTATAAAGTAAATTATTTTCTTTGTTTATCTTCATATCCAAAGTTTTTTTTTTTTTAATTGTTAAAAGCTTTGAATTCTTTTTTTTTTTATTTTCTTCCTTTTTTTTTTCATCCATTTTATTATTTTCAAGTATTCTATTTTCATTTAATTCAGTCTCATCATTGCTTAATTTATTTTTATTAATTATTTCTTCACTAAATAAATTATCATTTATCTTTCTAGATTTTTCATTTAACATATAACTTGTGTAATTATTTTCAACACATTTATTAATATCGCAATTTTCTTTTATTTCTTTTTCTTCAAAAGATTTCATTTCATCATTAACACTATCTCTATTCACGTTTTCTTCTTTTATTCCTTCACACACATTTATATAATCGTCACTATTAAAATAATTACTTGTTAAATTTTCTTCGTTTTTACTATCCTTACTTTCTTTGCATTTTAATTCTTTGCTTTCTAATTCATTTTTGATATCATAATTATTTATATAATCATTGCATTTTATATCTTTATAATCATCAGATTCTTTTTCATTATAAAAATTCCCATTTTCTTTATACTTTTCTTTTTTTTCTTCATTATGTATTTCTTTTGTTTCTATATCATCTTTTTTTTTATTAGCATCATTATTTTCTCTTTTTATCACTTTATCTTTTTCATTACTATCGCTTATTTCTTTTATTTTATTTTCATCTTTTTCTTTTTGATTTTCTGAATTATCATTTTTTAGTTTTTCTTTCTTTATT
>NW_021628222.1:296525-303526 GCF_900005855.1 Plasmodium gallinaceum | reverse complement strand
TTTTTAAAATTTTTCTTACAAATTACTCTATATATAACTTTATTATTTTTAAATGTTTCGCTTAATGTTGTAAATTTATAATAGAAACTATTCTTATATTTATATGGGATTGTTACATTTAAATAATGACAGGAATTTGTAAAATCATCTATATTTAAAAATTTATTTACACAATATTTTTTTCTTTTTAAAAAAAATTTATTTGCCTCTTCAATTATTTGCTTAATACGTAGTTCTATTATATTTGATATTTTAGTAAAACTGGAATCTTTTTCAAATATTGTTTTTTCATTAATTATGTTATAACAGATACCTATATTCTTAATAAAATCTTTACTTATAAAAGAGTGATTAAATCTTTCATCATTTACATTTTCATTAATAAAATCATTAATACCTGGATTTATTGTGCTATTATTTTCATCATTTACATATTTTTTTTCATTTTTATCATCTTCATCTATTTCATCAAATGTTATATTTTTCTTGGATATTTTTTTTTTATCATTTTCAAATGTTAAATTAACATTATTTGAAAAATTCATCATTATTCATAATTTAAAATATAATTGAAAAAATAGAAAATTATTAAAAATATTTATTGAAACAAAAAAAAAAAAAAAAAAAAAATTCAACTGAAAAAATAAAATATTTTAAGTTTTTACATATTTTTAAATAAAAGTGTACAGCAATTTACAAAAATTCACTTAAAGTTTTTTATAATTTTTTTTTTAATAATAATTTATTTTGATTCATTTTTGGAAAAATTTTTGTTAAAAATTTATGCATATATAATTATTTATAAATATATATATATATATATATATATATATATATATATATATATATATATATGAGAAATTTTGAATTATTTTTTAAGACCAATAAAATTTTATAAAAGCATGAAAATTTTTATATCTTAATATTTATTCGAAAATGTATAATTTTCTTATTTTTTTGAAATGGTTAAAGATATTTATATTTTAAGTATCCTATAAATCAACAAAACTGTAAATAAATGTTATTATATAAAAAAAAAGTATAACATAAAACAAAAAAAAAAAAAAAAAATAAAATAAAATAAATAAATAAATAAATTAGTTTATAATTATCATTTTAATCTTATTTTATTTTCTTTGTTTAATTAATTTTATTACTTAATTTGTATGTGAAAAATATTAAAAAAAAAAAAATAAAATAATATTAAAATTTTAATTTTAAAACATTTTTAAGTTTAAATTATTAATTTTTATATCAAAAATTTATTTTTTAAAAGCATATAAAAAAAAAAAAAAAAAAATTAAAAATTTTTTTTCTTATACTTTAAAGTTTCTATTATATTAATTTTTCTTCTAATCCAGTATTTTCCGAATTCCCATTTGATTTCATCCTAAAAATTTTAAATAAAAAATATTTTTTTTAAAACATCTGAAAAAAATATAGGGATATTTTAAGGCTGTATAAAAAGGATATTTATAATTATATTTTTTTATATATTAAAAATGTGTGTAAAAGTCTATTACTTTAATTTTTGAATCATTTTTATCTAAATCGTTTTTTATTTCTGTAAAAAAAAAAAAAAAAAAATTGGATGATGTAAAAATATAATATGTTATAAAAAGTAATGAGCTTATTTAATAATAAACCTTGTTTGGTCATTTTATAATCATATAAAATTATTCTAATAAAAACAGGAATTTCATTCATTTGCTTATCCTTAGAAAAAAAATATATTTAAAAATAATAACATATAACAAAAAAAAAAAAAAAAAAAAAATTATATTAAAAATTATATTAAAAATTATATAAAAATCAATATTAAAAAAAAAAAATAGCTATAAGAGAGTATTAATTATTATATAATCTTATATATACCATAATTTTATTGAACATAGATATTAATATCTTGTCTCTATAACACAATTTTTTTAAAAAAGAACATATATAAATTGGATATAGTTTTCTCCTTAAGCTATCTTTTTTATATTGATTTGAAAAAAAAAATAATTTCCATTCTAATCTTGGTATATGACCCCACCATAAACTACCACCTATTCTGTTTATATCACCTAACAAAAAGTATATATATATACATATATATATTATATTTATTAATAAATTTTATATAAAATATCATGAATTTTGTAAAGACTTTATTTTAATAACTTGGTTTATATTTAAAATAAATTTCTTTCCATTCATAAAATTCTTCTATTTTATGTAACTCTTCTATAACAATTTCTTTTCTATTATTATTATTATAAATCAGCATAGCTTTTTTATTAAAAAAAAAAAGATAATAAATAAATAAATAATTGAAAAGTTGTATAAAATTATATTTATTTAAGGAATTGTTTCAATTGTTACCATATGAATTACAAATGTTTATAGGAGAAATTTTATAATAAATATAATAAAAAAAATGAAAACATTTTAGATTATGAATATCCCACTTCCTATAAAAAAAAAAAAAAAAAAAAGGGGAAAAGAATAAAATATTAAAATAAATAAAACTTATAATGAAATAATAAAAAAAGTTAAAAAAAATATGTTTTTTTATTTTCTTTCATATATTTACTCAAAGAAAGGAACAAAATTTATAAACACTATAAACTAACAAAAAAAAAAAAAAAAATAAAATAATAATAAATAAATAAATAAATAAAAATTATTATGTAACACAGATACACTTTCTTAATAACTTATTTCTTAATGTGGTTATCTAATAATCAGATACCATATAAAATAGGAAAATTATTATGGTAATTAAGCAAACTAATGAAAATATCAGAATGTTGACAAAAACGTTAAACTATAAAAAATTATTAAAAGTTATATAATAATAATAAAAACTATGTTTAGATGTATTCTATAAAACATATATATTCATATTACTTTATAGAGAGTTGGAACATCTCTTGAATTTGAAAATAAGTTAAAAAAGGAATCATCAAAAGACGAAAAAAATAAAATTAGACAAATATATGAAAAAAAAAAATAATTGCATATAATATAGCAAGTTAAATGAATTGCTACAAAGAAAAAAGATGTATTTAATATATAAAATAGATAAAAATATAATTATAATTAATATAATAATTCAATATATATATATAATGTTTCAAATAATACTTACAAATAAAAATAATAAAAAAAAATATTCTCAAATTTGAAGAGCCAAATAAAAACCAAGAAAATAAGAACTAAAAAAAAAAAAAAAAAAAAAATAAATAAATAAAATAATAAGAATAATAACATATATATTGTTATATTAAATTTATACGAATACACTAGAGTAAAAAAAATTGTAATTTTATACCTCGGAAATAATAATTAACAAGCAAATTAATTTTTTGTTAGATTTACAATTAGCTATATCTAAAGTTATATAAAAAAAAAATGAATATATTTTTTTTTTTTTTTTTTTTTTTGCTTCATTATGCAAAAATATATATATAGGTATATATATATATATAAGAATAACGTGATAATGCTGAAGGAATTGGCTGAGATGAGAATAAATTTTGAAAAGCCTCTAAATGTAACCATTGAGTACTATTATAAACTTTAAAAAAATAAAATATGATATATGAATAAAATACATTAAAATATATATATATATATATATTTTTTTTTTTTTTTTAATTGTATTAATTACCAAATTTATGAACAGCTGAATTAAATATAATTTTAAATGCAATTAATCTAAGAACACATATTATTAATGTATTCGAATATCTTAAATAATAACTATCACTTAAATTTAAAAATATTAAAATAAATCCAAATTCATTCATTAATAAATCACTAAAAAAAAAATAAATAAAAGTAATATATTGGTTGATAAATTTCTTATTTTATGTTTTTTATTTTATACCATTGAAATATCATAAAATCTCGCATTACAATTTTAAAACACAGATGGAAAAAAAATAATAAGACAAATAGATAAAAAGATAAAAATATTCTAAAAATATCATTTTGTATATTTGTTTGAATTAAAAAGTTTAAAATTGATAAAAATATCCCAATTTTACAAATATAATGCACCTAATTTAAAAATAATTATTTAGTACACATATAAAAAAGTTGTTTATAATATTAATTTTATTTTATTTTTTTTACAAAATTTTCTCTTTTACTTTTATATTATTTATTATGATATATTTCCAAAATTTATAAACAAAATAAATTAATTGGTGAACTAAAAAAAAATCAATACTTTTTAGTTTTTTTTTAATCTCTTTTAGATACTTATCTACTGGTAAAATTCCATCTTTTACCCCTATTAATAACTCAACCTAAAAAATAGAAAAAAAAAAAATATTCATTTTTCATTAAAAATACATCAATATAATAAATTAAAATAATATACAATATGTGATAAATTTAACTATTATTATATTGTCTCTTTTTTTTTTTTTTTATTTATAACAAATTTAATAAAATAATGAAATATATAATATATTCTGTACACTATATTATTAGTAAAAAAAAAAAAAAAATAATATACTATTAAATTTTTATATATTTTTAGATGATACTTGAATATTTAATGAATAAAAAGAAATGAAATATAAAATGTTGGAGAATGTTAGAATACAGTGTGAGATTTTTAGGTGTAAATATTTATATAAATTATTTATGGTTGATAAAAAAAATATATATATAATAAAACATGTTATTATATAACAATTTTTTCTGGTTAACTTATATTTTTTTTCATTTTTTTCATTGAAATTATAACTGTCAACCTTACTATTAAAACTATTATATGTATCCATTATTTTATTATAACATTATATTTTCTTTATTTATTAATTTATATGCATATACTTTTCTTCATTATATATTTCCATTAAATAAATATTGTAAGAATTAAAATAATTTTTATATTTTTTTTTTTTTTTTTTTTAAATTTTCTATATTTAAAAGCATTATTTGTCATTAAAGGAAGAAAAATTGTAAATATTCGTTTAATTTATATTTTTTTTTTTTCTTTAAATTTAAAAGTAAATATTTTTTTTAAACTTTATTTTTTTAATTTTAAAAAGTCTATTATTAGAATAAAAAATTGAGAAAAACGAAAATAAGAAAATACATAAATTTGTAAGAAAAAAAAAATATATTTTAGACTAATATATTTATTCCATATATATCCAAAAATATCAAGAAATTTTTAAAGTTACTATTTATACACATAAAAAAAAAACAAAGGAAAATTCAAATGACAAAACAAGTAGATAAATTAAAAATATTTTACGTATTTTTTAAATATTTCACAATAAAATAATTAAAATTTCTTTTAAAAAATTGCGTGATAAAATAAAAAAAAATAAAATAAAATAAAATACAATTATACATAATAGAAGTTTATTTATAGTATTAAATGAAAGCAATCAAAATATAATTTAAAAAAAAAAAAAAAGTCACAATATTACATTTAATAAATTTAAATAGTGATCATATTTTCAGTTTGTAATTATTTTTTATATAAACTATATTAAAAGAATTTTATAAATCATATATCAAAAAAAAATTTATATAAAATAATAAAAAAGTAGTAAAAGTTAAACATATTAAAAAAGAAAAAAAAAAGAATATCTAAATTTTTGGCAAATATATAGTTATAAAAATAGATAATTCAGTTAGATTCGTTCTAATAAGAAAAAAAAAAAAAAAAAAAAAAAAAAAAAGGAAAAAAAAACAATTGAATAAAAAAAAAAAAAAAAAAGGATCATTTAAAAAATTAAATTAAGAAATTAATGCAATTTATGAAAAATATTACATATTTCTTAATTTATAATTTCAACTTACATTTAAATTTAATTTTACGTTTTCTCCTGGCTGAAATGCCGGTAGACCTAATATTTCCAAAAAAAATAAAATAAGGACATAATATAAAATTTTTAATAATGTATAATAAAAATAAATAAATAAATATATGAAAAAATTACCTTTATATGGACATGAAGCACACCTGAAAGCATCTCCTAAATAACACTATAAAAAAAAGAGAAATTAATAAAATTATATTAAAATAATATTTGTTACTTTTATATTATATATATTTATATATTACATTTCCACAAGAAGAAACTACATTCTCTGTTAAATACTCCACTTCATTTTCATCTATAGTTATTTTTTCTAAATTAATTCCATCTTTTTTTTTTCCACAAGTACAATTATCACAAACTCTATTTACAACTTTTTTTTTATCTTCTTCATTTTCATATAATTCTCCATCACTTGAATTTATACTATTCTCATCATCAGTAAAATCTGGATTTTCTGCAGTAATCTAAAAAAAAAAAAAAAAAAAACATAATAAAATATATTAAAGCTAATAAAAAAATATTTTTATTATTTATATACATTTATTATTATTCCATTTTTTTCTAAAGATGTATCGTTTGAAATATTTATAAATCCATTATATAAACATTCTTTTTTTAATTTATTTAAAACTTCATTGAAATTTTGATTATTATTTTCTTCCGTCATTTTATTATTTTTATTTAAATATATAATCAAATTTAATACTCCATTTTTATTTAAACATCTTTGAATCTTTTGTAGAATATTATTTTCAAATTCCCAAAAAAAAGAACAATTTTTGTAACTATATAAAAATATATTATTATATTTCTTGTATATTTTTTTTTTTTTAAAATTTAATACACTTATCGTTGGAACAAATAATTCTCTATACTTTTTCTTTAACAATTCACACGGAATATCATCATTTAATATTATTAAAGTATCCATAAAATACATCATTTTTGATTTATTTTTATTTTTTATTCCTTATTTTTCTTATATCCTTATGATAAATTTTTTCTTTTCATATTTTAACTTTATTTTTTTTTAATTTAAGAAAATATGTTTTTTTTACTCTTTTTTCTTGGATTAAAATTTTTAACTTTTGAATCAAAATTGTTTATGACCATAAGAATTTTTTAAAAAAATGTATAGCAACAAAAAAAAAAAAAAAAAAA
>NW_021628222.1:272830-295525 GCF_900005855.1 Plasmodium gallinaceum | reverse complement strand
ATTAAAAATTAAAATTGATAAACGATTTTAAAAATTAAAATAAATAAAATTATATACAAAAAAAAAAAAAAAAAAAAAAAAAAAAAGAAATACAAAAAAAAAAATTTTATATAAAAATTTTTAAGAAAAATAGACAAAAAAAAAAAGAAAAAAAAAAAAAAATTACAATAAAGTGTATATATGATCAAATTAAAAATTTTATAAAAATTTGTATATGAAGAGTATTATATTTTTAAGAAATTTTAAAAAGAAAAATATCTAGGCTAAGATAATTGGAAAGTATTAAAAGTTAATAAAATGAAAAAAAAAAAAAGAAAAACCATCATTATATTATTTGAAATTAAAATATTTTTTTAATAGTTGAATATCAAAATCCTCATCATCATTAAATGATTCATAAGTTTCATCTTCTTCAATTTTAAGTGTATCATAATAATCATTTTTTAGAATCTTATCAGAAATTTCACAATTTTCATTTTGGTTACTACTTTCCTTTATTATATTATATTTTATATTTTCATCATTTATTTTGGGTAGAAAGTACTGATTACAATTATTGCTATTCTCATCTTTATCTAATAAAAAATTATTATATTTTTCTGAATTTTCATTTTCATTATATAAAAACATTTTACATTCTACGTTATTTGTATCCAAAAAATTGCTATTATATTCATTTCTATTTATACTATGTGGTAGTAATTGATTCTTTTCTTCATTATTTTCTTCTTTCATATGGTCATATGTATCTTCTATATCTAAGTAAATTGTATCTATCGTATTTAATAAAGTATCTTCATATTCTTTTCTTAAAAATTTTTTTAAATCTTCTCTTGTTAATTTTAATACTTCATTTGGTGGTAGCAAGTTTAATTTTTCTTTTAATTTTCTTTTTCTTTCTCTATTTAACTTTATAGAGATTTCCCAAATAAAACGGCATATATTTATCCATAGACATTTAGTGGGCTCACAAAATATAATTTCTAATTCTAAAAAAGAATTTATCATCCTTTCGTTTATTTTTATGATAGTTGGATGCATATAAGCTCTTTTCATTTCTTCAATAACTAAATATGCCTATTAAAAAAAAAAAAATTAAAATAATATTTATCCTTTTTTTTTTTTTTTTTTTTTTTTTTTTATTTCTATTTCATTTTTTCTTTTGTTTTTATATACTTACATTTTCATTTTTTTTTTTATGATTTAAAATATAAGAATGCGTAATTATAGAATAAATAACTTCATCGTATTTATGACCTTCATTTAAATACTGTTGAATTATATTTTCAAATAAAGTAAAATTATATTGAGTCAAAGCATTCCATAGTTTAAAATAATATATCCTTTTTATTTCATTTACACAATTTCCTTTTTTTAATTTATTATTTAAAAATATTTTTTTATTTTCATATTGATTAAATACGTAATCTTTTTTTAAAAATTTTGTATCCTCTTTTATTTGAGGAGCTCCATATACGTGTTTAGTAAAATAAATAGATGGATATATTTTTAAATATCTTTTTATCATTTTCTTTAAAAAAAAATGCTATAATTGTTTTAGATTTTTTTTCCCATTAATTTATGTATAATTTTCTACCTGTCTATTATATAAGTATACTGAAAAATATTTAAAATGCACATAATATATAAAAACTAATATACTAAATTTAAAATCTTTGTTTTTCTCTTTATAAACATAATGTGTTTAAAATAAATGTAGAAACATCTTTAACCTTAATAAAAATTTTTAAATATATTTAATCTTTAAAATCGTCTGTTATTGCTATAATTAATACAACATATTATAATTTTTAAAAAAACATATTCTGAAGTGTGTTTCGTGAAATTTATGTTTTTTTGTTTATTTTACTTTTGCATTTATATATTACCTTAAAAAAGTTTATATGAATCTTTACAATAAAAAATATAATTTATTCTTAAATTTTTTTTTTTTTTTATTAACAGAATCATGTAATAATAAATAAAAAGATATTGCCTTAACATTAATAGAATATTTTTTTCTTACTTTTTTTTTTTATGTAATGTTAAATAAATGCATGTTTGTAAAATTATAAAATTGAAATTTTTTTTCCTTAACTTTATTGTATTTATTTTTTGTTAATTAAAAGTTTTATATATTCCGTTTTTTTATTCTTATGTATTTTAAAATAATATAAATGGAATTGCAGATATATATAAAAATAATTTTTTTAGTATAAAGAAGAAAGTTAAATTTATTGAAGTGGAGTGAAAAGTTTATTCTATCTACATAATTTTTTGTTTGAGCAAGTAAAAGAATTACAATTTTTTTTTATTCAAGAATATAGCTTTATATAATTAAATTTTAAATAAAAAAAAAAAAAAAAACATAAAAAAAAAGAAAAAAAATTTTTAAACTTGTAAATATGGAGTTAAATAGAAACAGTAAATCACTGTATATCCATAAATGTATAATTGAAAATTTTTAAATTAAAATATATATTAAATGAAATTATGAATTTATTAAATAACAAAGGAAATGATATAGAAGGTGATAAAAAAAATAAGTTAGATAACGAAAATGAAGAAAATCAATTAAGTAAAAATAATGATGAAAGTATATTTGATAAAAAATGTAAACAAGAAATATTAAAAGAAAAAAAAGATGAACATAAAGATATAAATATACATCAAAAAAATAGTTTAAATGATGATGTTATATTCTCAAATGTAACTTTATGCTTAATGGGGATGTCATCTGTGATTCTTTATAATTATGTATTAAATACAACTCCCCACATTCATGCAATGCTAAATAAAAATATTATGATTTCCTTCACATTTTTCTTATATTTTTTTGTTTTGGTTATTGTATCATTAGTTAGTTCTTTATTACTTGAAGTTAAAATAATTACTTATGATATATGCTTTATTTTATCATTTGTTTTTCAGCTTATTTACCCATATATAGTAAAATATTATTATGATAGAACTTTTTTTTTCTATTTTCTAATATGCTGTATTGGAGGGATTTGCTCAATTTTAAAAACTATGATATTTTCCATAGCATCTATAGTTTTAAACAGTTCAAAAGTAGTTTGCTTATCATATGGATTAACTGGAATATATTCTTTTTTCCTTACTTCCTTATTTTATTATTTTATTATTAAAGTTGATAAAAATGTAGAAAAGCTTCAGTTATCTTTATTTATCACATCGACAATTAATTGTATGCTCATATTATGCTCCTTTATTTGCTATTCACTTTTAAAGAGAACAAAAAATTTCAAAAAGAAGTTTAAAATATATACAGAAGAAAGAAAGCATGAAAAAGAAAGCGAAAAATTCTACTATGAAAATATCTTAGATCAGAACACATTAGATGCTTCTTATTCTATATCCATTAATGTGATAAAAGATGTAGACAATACAGATGGTAAATATTATTTAACAGAAAATGAAAATGTAAACGCAGGAAAAAAAAAAAAAGGCGAAGAAAAATATACAAATAACACTGATAATCAAATAAAAGAAAAAATGACATCAAATAATGTTTCATTTAATAAACCAGTAAATAATAATAAAAGTAATACAATTTCATTAGCAACTAAAAATAAATTCTGCAATAAATTATTATTATATAAAAGAAATATGAGGAATTTTATGAAGCGTGCAAAACATAAAACCTTTTTATATAGAAAAGCATTTATCTCTTTATTTTGTGTATTTTACAATATATTTTTAAAAGTTATAGTTTTTCCTGTTGTTTGTCCAGAAATATGGACAAAAAATGTAGATGAACGATACATATTAATTGGAATAGTTCAAGTAGCTGACTGTGTAAGTAGAATTTTTCCTACATTCGCCCAAAGTTTTCCAATTTTAAAATTTTTTCTTTTGCCACAAAAAAAAGTACTATTATATTCATTTGCAAGAACTTTTTTGTCATTATTATGTTTAATTATTCCCATAACGAAAAGTCATATTTTTCATAATTTTATTTTTAAATGCCTTCTAATTTTTGCAAATATATATTTGAACGGATGGTTTGTTACATTGTCCTTTATAAATATTCCTAGTGTTTTAAAATCATTTAATTCATTAAGCAATGCTGCAATTGTTAACAGTTTTGGATCTACCTTACTAAGAGTTGGACTATTAGCAGGATATGGAGCTTCTACAATCTATAAATATTTTGTTACACAATTTATAACCTATAACTCATAAAACTTTTTAAAAGTGAGTTTTCTTTAAAACATATTACATAAATATATATTTGTGTATCTATTTATACAGCTTATTTAATTATTATTTTTTATTTAATTTTTTTTTAATATGATTAACATAATATATCTATTTAAAATATATGAGTGCCTTAAATTATTTTTGTAAAGTGATTTTCCTTTTATTTCATACTTTGATATAATGCATGTATTTTTACGAATTGAATATATGCACTTTTTTTTTTTTTTTTTTTTTTTTTTTTATTTATCATCGTGTAAATTTTTTTTATAAAATATTTATATTCAAGCTTTTTAATTAAAATTAATATATATGTAAAATATAAATAAATAATCATATACAGTGAGAGAGAGAGGGAAGAAAAAATAATTTTTTTTCTTAATTTTCTGATTTTATATATGTTTAATTAACTTAAGACTTTTTTAATTCAATTTAATTTACTATTTGAAAACAATTTTTGTTTCCTCTATTTTTTTTAAATAAATTTACTACGTTTTTTAAAAAGAAACGCTTTAAATTTTTAGTACTTAGAATTAAATATATTTTTATTATGTTTTTTTTTAAATTGCCAATATATGCTCATAAAAAATTGAACTTTTCTTATAATTCAAAAAGAAAATTTTTTATTTTTTTAAAAAATGAAAATAATATAAGGTTAAATCTGCATTATAAACTAAAGTATAAAAATAATTTTATAGAAATAAATAAAGTATATTTTAATTCTTTATCTGATAAAAAAAAGAAAAATCTTGGAGAAAAACAGAAAAATATAATATTAAAAGATGATGCTTATGAAAACAATGAATGTATTTATATTAAAGACGAAAAAAAATTAGTTGTACTTAAGAAAACTAAAAGTATTATTAATGAAAATAATATCAAAGATTATCACTTAAATGACAAAGTAAAAATAAATAAATATGATGACATTGAAAAAAATATCCATTCTAGTAAATTAGGTGATAATATAAAAGATATCTATTATGATAATTCAAATAACAATTCAGAAAAAGATAACTTATTTATTAATATAAATGACAATATAGAAGAAAATGTTAATTTAATATACGAAACTTATGATAAAGAAGAAAATAACAAATTTATTACTTTAAATGATAATGGAAAATATAATAAGTATATTAATAATACAAATGACGATACAAAAAAAAGGAACAGCCATTTTAACAATGTTACAAATTATGATAGAGAAAACAAGGAATGTTTTAGTAATAATATAAATAATGATGTTGAAAAAAAAAAAAATGAAGCATTAATGAAATTATTAACAGAAGAAAATGATAATATTATGTTGAGGAATGAAAAAAGATTTTGTGATTTTTTATGGGTTGTAGCAAAATCAGGCAAAGGAGGATCACCAAATTATAAAAAACAAAGAAGTAGAAAATTAAAGGGAGAAGGATATGGAGGACATGGAGGTAATATTATTTTAAAAAGTAAAAAAAGTATTTTCGATTTAATTAAAATCGAACAAAAGATTAAAGCTAATAATGGAGAGGATTTTAAAGAAAATAGTAGAGGAAAAGATGGAAAAGATAAAATTGTATATGTTCCGGTAGGTACTATAGTAAGAAAAAAAATTTCTTGTAGAAAAAAAAATGAAAACAATAGAAAAATTTATAAAAGTGTGTTCTGGTATCAATTTTTAAATGAAAATGAAGAATTACTAGTAGCCAGGGGAGGAAAAGGAGGAATTTCTTATTCCTATTTTAAAAAGCATGATTTTAGATTACCAGAAGAAAGTGAGAAAGTACTATTAGAATTAGAACTAAGATTATTAAATGATGTAGCTTTTATAGGAATTGAAAATAGTGGTAAAACGTCCTTATGTAGTAGTTTAAGTAAATATTATGGAAACATAAATAGTGATATATTTACTACGACCATCCCTCATATATCTAATATTAATTATATAGATGGAGTTCAGATAACATTATTAGATACACCGTTTTTATTTTATAATGCTCATAAAGATAAAAATAAAGGTAAAAGAATATTGAGGCATTTATATAGAAGCAAATTAATCGTATATGTTGTAGATGTTTCTAATGATAAATTAAAAAATGTAGATGATTTGCAAATAAATGATTATTACTTAGAAAGTTTAAAAAAAGAGAATTACGTAAAAAATGAGGAAACCAATTATGAGAGTAATAAAGATATTAAAAATCAATTGGATAATAAAATAAAATGGCAAATAACTCATAGAGAAGATGATAACTTAAAGGATTATTATAATGACACTATAAAACAAATAAAAATGCTTAGAAATGAATTGTTCTTATTTAATCCTGAATATTTAAAAAAAAAAGAGTTAGTTGTAGCAACAAAATGTGATATGCTACATAAAAATTCCTTGCTTAATTTAGATTCGTTATATTTTCGTTTGAAAAATATTTTTCCAGAAATTGAGGTAATTGGAACATCGGCAAAATTTGGTTTAGGTATTAAATCACTTAGTAAAAAAATAAGAGAATTAGTTTATCCACAATATATTCTACAAAATAATAAATTATATTCTAAAAACATAGAAGATTACGTTATACCTACATATAAAGACTTTAAAGAAGGAAAGAAAAAATTAAAAGATTATGAATTACCAGAAAATATTAAACATATATACGATCATAATTATAAAGAAAATTTTGAATATTTTTTAAAAAAAAAGAGAAATAATACAGATATGCATGAAAACGAAATTAACTCAAAAGAAAACATTAAATTTTTAGCTGATGATGAAACATAAAATACAAATAAAGTCATATTTGAAAGGAGTTAAAAGAAAATTATATTAAATGTTATTGTGAATTTTAATAAAGCATGAAAAAAAAATTTATGATAAAATATAAAAGAAACAAAAAAAAAAAAAAAAAAAAAAAAAAAAAAAAATAATATATAAGGAAAATATCACATTGAAAAATTATTAACAGGCAAGTTGCAATTATACAATTTACATAATTTTTCAACAAATTTTTTGTTGTAATTATCAGAGTTCTTATAATTTTTTATGTTATCATTTAAAGTTGAAAAAAGTATGTTTCCTGTTTCTAAAAATTCCATATTTTTTTCGTTTTCCTTTTCAATTAATTTTGTTCTACAATGTCTTAAAGGAGGAACAGCTATTGTTCCAATCAAATCCTGATAGAAATTAAAAAAAAAAAAAAATTATTATAATATATGATATTATGTAATTAAACATAATAAAATTTTAAATAGAAAAATCCATAATAATATAATGTAATATAGCATATTCAAATATATTTTATTAATGTTTTATGTAATATTAAGAATAAAATATATTAAGAATAAGATAAAATTAAATTAAGAAAATATTGGAATGGGTAAAAATTGATAACCTTATTATTCAATAATGGATTTAAAAAAGGATAAAATTCTATGGAATAGTAAGAACTTTTAAAAGTAAATAAAGCTGTCAAGCAACTCCTTAAATTATCTTTTAGTAAAAAGGAAGGAATTAATTGAAAATAATTTTTCTTTTGATTATAAATTACATTTTCATGAAATATAGAGAAATGAATTGATAGTGGAGTATATACGGAACTCAAAAGATCGTTGTAATTGTTATTCAACCTTATATGAGGAAAAGATACTGTCTGATATTTAAAAATTTTATAATTTAAACAATAATTACTTTTTAATTTTTCCCAATTTGTTTTAAATTTTTCATGTATATCACTTGTATGAGACTTTATGTGGAAATTAGTAAAATCATCTTCCACTGTTTTTATAAACTTTTTTAGTTTTTTTTCTAATAAAGAAAAGCTATTTTCATTATAATAATATTTAACAACAATAAAATACTGAAACATATATTTATCATTACATATATGACTTATATTATTAACATTTAGAATTATATTGTCTCCAAAAAACACCCTATTTTGATATTTATCATTGTTCAATATGTGCTCATTTTTTATATCGTTATTATGCATATGATCCTTATTTTTATTTTCATCAATGCTGTTCGTATTTTTCTTTCCTTTATCATATCCATAATCTAAAAAAAATTGATAACTTTTGATGAAATTTTGTATTATTTTGTCCATTAAATTTGAATTAAAATTTCGGAAAATTTCATCAATATATTTAATGTATGTTGGCATCTCCATATCAAAAGTAAATAATTTATCCGAATGAATGGCTACTTTGCCACTTGACCTTAAAATATTTAATGACATGATATTGTGTAACTTAAATAAATTAAAATATATTATAGTATCGTTAATATAATTATCATTATGCAAAAAATCAAAATAATTTTCATATATGTCTTCAAAAGTTAATTCGTTTGAATTTTTATTTAAATACTCATAAAAAAAGTAATAATTATAATATATATTAAAATATTCAAAATACTTATTTTCTATATCACAAGATTTTAAGCACATTTGTAATATCACATATTTTTCAATTGGTATTTTATTGTTTTTTAAAAACTCAAACTCATTTAAATTTTCATTAATTAAATTAAATAAATTTAAAAACGTTATTCCATACCTTTTCTTTAGTACTCTATGTAAATCTTCTTGATATTTCATAAAAAGATTATTCTTCATTTTATTTTTCTCCACATATTGATATTCATATAAATTATCATTAATGCTTATTAATTCTATCATTTTAATTAAAAATTCATAAACAATTTCACTTTTAATATACCGAAACCCTTTATTTTTGATGTATAATAAGTTGTTATTACTATATTTTTGTAAGTGTAATAAATAACTACTAATTTCCTCATTAGAGAATTGCAAATTTTCGAAAAGTGCTTTTTTGCTAATATAAATTATGCCATCATCATCCTCATCATCACTATTGTTTAAAGTTTCATTATGAACTAACAAATAATAAGAAAATAACAATTCTACGTTATTAAAAATTGTCGCTTTTTGGGTTAAAATAATTTTTTCTTTACATAGTCCCATAATTGATAAGGTTTTTATTAATTCTTCTTCTTTATAAAAAAAATTATTTCTATTTAATCCATTTTGATTTGCTTCAATGCAATGTGAAGAATTTATATTATCCATAGGAGTATTTTTATAATACTTAGAAAAAAATGATTTAAGGCAAATTGCTAATGTTCCATCAATATCATTTAATAAAATATTGTATGTTTTGTTTTTTGTACATAAGACGGCATCATTCATTTTCCCTAAATTTAAACATAACTTATATAAAATATAATTAATATCCTTATTTTCTGAAAAAATTAAATTAACCTTGTATTTATTTAATTTATTTAAATTTAAATGATTATTTTGATTATTTAATTCAAAAATATTATTTCGACTGCTTCTTTTAAATGAATTATTGCTATTACTGTTTTTTTCCGTTATATTATAATCATGAGATTTTATAATATCATTATGCTCTTTTATGTATCTATTAAAAATTTTAAAATATATATCTCCTGAATTGTTTATTATATCTTTTAATTCCTCATTAATAGAAATTAATAACCACTGATCATTTATGGATTTTATTTTATTAGATATATAAATTTGCCATATTTCATCTTCCGTGATGTTTTCTGTTTCTTCTTCCTCATTAAAATCTTCTCTTTTCTTCCCACTCTTTGTTATGCTCAATACATTTTTCATAGTTGTATTAATTACAGGACTGTTAGCAAATACAAGTGATTTATCTGCAATATCACATACTTCATAAATGTAGTTACATATGTTATAAATGCTGTTTTTTTTTTTTTTTTTTAAATTTTCTAATTCACTGTTATATTTTTCATAAAAATTAGAGTATTCAGTATATTTTAAAATACATATATTTTCATTTTTAGACATTTCATTAATTATTCCTTCAATTATGTGTGCTGAAACATATAATTTGGGAATTTTCTTTAGATTATTCACATCACTCACTAAGTTTTTTTGAACCTTTATTTCATCCTCAAAATTGTAATGCCATTCTATATATGCCCATAAGTGATCAATTTCATACACATATTTTTCTCTATGAGATGTATTTATTTCCTTTTGTGTAAATTGTTTTTTCTGTATATTAAATATATTTTCCCCTTGATTAATCAGTATTTCATCATTTACTATATTTTTCTCTTCACTTAGAACGTCAGAAAAATCAGCTTGGATGTCTAAAAGTGTTAAAGAATAAGCCTCTCCTTTATCATATGTTCTTTTTAAAGGTACTATTTCACAACCATTTTCTAAATACTAAATAAATAAAAAAAATATTGTATTTATATTTATATTAGTTTCATATGATCATATAATCTCTATTTAAGAATATAATTGCTTTCATTTTTGAATAACATAATAATTTATATAAAATTAAAATACATTTTTTCCATATTTATATATATACTTAATTTTTTAGCTTTTCTTTTTGATTTTCATAAACTTTAAAGTTAAATTTTTATTCAATGTTATTATTAAAATATAGTATTAATATAATATATTTTTATTATAGCGTTATTAAACTAAAAAAAAATTAAATATTATTTACAATTTTTAAAACTAATGATGCATAATATTTTATATTATTTTTTTTATTATCATTCTATATTATTTACAAATACTTTTAAAATTTTTAGTATGTTTTAAATAATATGATTTTATTAAATATTTCATACTTTGTTTTTTTCAAAATACAGTTGGACAAAAAAAATAAAATAAAATTAAATAAAATTAAATTAAATAAAAATATTGGTATATAAATGAAAATACATATATAAAATAATAATACTATTATTTGTTTTTATATAAAAATAATTACCCATTTATAAGATTTTATTGTACTCATTTTCTCCAAGTTTTCCTTATTGTATTTTTATTTTAAATCAAATTATAATGGAATTAAGTAAATAAATATATATTTATATAATATATATTTTTTTTTTATACATGATAAAAATAAAATGTTCCTTTAATCATTAATTATGATCATAGTTAAATAGTAATAAAATTAAAAATAAATCCAAGTATTCTTGTATGAGTATTACAAAATTTAATTGTTTTCTTTTTTTCTTATATAATAATTGCACTTATGTTTTTTTTTTTTTCTTTATATAAAATTTCAAAATAAATTATAGCTACAGTGTTTTTCTTTTTGCTTCTGTTTTTTTAATAAAATAATAGTATATAAATATATTCTTTTTTTATTAATATATAACTTCCTTTATATGAATGTTTTATTTTTTAAACTTTACAATAAATAAGCCTATATTCATATATACAAAAACATTTTTTTTTATTATTTATAAAGCTTTATATAATTTTTCTCTCATAAATTTTATGTTATATGATCTTACTACAAAAACATAGGTACCATTTTTAGTATAATAAATTATATAATATTGTAAGATTGTAATACATTTAAATGAATATTTTATTTACATCTTATATTTAAAAAATTAAAATGTTATGTAATTCAATATAATTTTAATAAATATAAATCTTTGTTTAAAAAAAAAAAAAATAAAAAAAAAAAAAAAAAAGACAGTTTAGTCACTACTTTTCATCAATAGCAATATATCATTGCTATATATTTATTTTAGTTACAAAAAAAAAACAATGCAGGAAAAAAAAGAAAAAAAAAATTACAATACTTGAATTTATTAAAATACCTTTAAAAAAAACTTTCTAATTATATATAAAATATGCATGTGTTATCCAATATATAATTAAATAAATTCTAAAATATTTAATAAAATATAACCCTTTTTTACTTAGAAGATAAAATATATAAGCAAATAAAAGAAATATATAATTTATATACTTTAAATTGAAAACATTATGCTAAACAAAAATTTTCATTAACTTATTACTATTTTTAAAATCTCTGTACTTTTAAATGTATAAAACCCTTTTATATATACACATATATAAATATTAAACTTTTTAGTTAGGTTCTTTTTTTTAATATTTATAATAATTTTAAGTTTAAAGTTCTTCATCACATATTGTAATCATAGGATCAACAATATTTTCATGTATGGAGGGCTTAAATTTACCCCTTGGCCTTTCTTTCAAATTCCAGTAATCATATACATCATCATGTTTGCACAAATATAAAATTTTTTGATCTATTGATTTATTGCTAACTACACAAAAAACAACATCACCTACATTAACATCACGAAATTGTGCAACAGATGAAGGAGTACATGCCATACCTTTTCTTGTACTATTTAATTTAAAAACGCAATTTATCATTGATTTGCTTACCATCATGGCTTCTATTATATTTCCTCTTTTTGCTAAATCATTTGGTGATTTATAGCGAGAATTAAGGAAACAATAGTTTATAAAATCTCTTGACTTTTCCAAAACTTCCTTCTTGGGAATCAAATTATCAAAAATTTTGTACAAAGGTAATAAATACTTAACATTTTTTAAAGCGTAAATAATACACATTTTGCTCAATGGCCTCATTTCCCAAATTTTTTCATTTTTATACATTTCTTTTTTTATATTATTTAGGCATTCATCTTTAACTCCCAAGTAATCATTCAGAAGTTGCAAAAAACTTACTTGATATAAATCATTGTTTTTCTTTTTTTTCATTAGTAGCATATGAGCTATTGATGTATCATAAACGTTTTCAAATTTTATACCTAATTGGTTATACAAGGCTGAGCTATCTTCTCTGCAATCGTGAACTAATTTTAGAGTTCTTTTATTTTCAATTATTTTCTTTACACTATTTTTAACTGATAATTTTAGCAAATCAAATATATAATATTTCTCAACCACTTCATCATCTGATTTATCCTTACTCCTTTTTTCCGTATAAACTTGCATAATGCATATTTTTCCATATTTACCTAAATTTGTTCCCTCAAAATCTACTGCAATTATGTCATTTTGATTTATTTCTTCAACAGCTTTTTCACCATCTTTTTCGTTCTCAATAACTTTAATATTTTTATAATTATTTTTAGTATTATTACTTTCTAACGCAAACTGTGTTTTATTATCTTCATTAATTGTTTTACATTTTTTTGAAACATTAAAAGTAAATTTTTCACAATAAAATTTTTTAAAATTTTTGATTAACTCTTCATTTTTTAACTTTTTTAAAATATTAATACTAAATAAATTGTGATAAAAAATTTTATTTTTTTTCATATAATTATTATTGCATACATATTTCATTGATTTCATGTTCTTTTACCAAAAACTCACGAAAAAAAGTGCAATGAAATATTATAATTATAAAATTTTATCTTAAAAATACTAATCAAATAAAAAAAAGCTTGATCATATTGCATTTATATTATTTTATTTATTAAATGAACAGAGAATTTCTTTTAAATTTATTACATACATAATTTTTCTATATAACAATGTTAATGCATAATGCATTTAAATTATTTTATTTGAGCTTGCCGTACATTCATTGAATTGCTAATCTTCTGAACATTTTAAAAATAGTCATAAACATAAAAAAAAATAGCATTTATATAAAATCGTAATTAATAATAATTTAAAAAATATAAATAAATATATGTAATAAAAAAAAAAATAAATAAACGGCGAGTTATATTTGTACATATAGGAATATATAATTATCATAAATGTTGTATAAAAAATGAGGTTAAGGGTCGCGAGAACAAGAGAAATTATGAATAATAAGAAATATTTTGCTTTGATAACAACTATTTTTATTTTGATACAACCTTTTTTTTTTTTTTTTACCTTGGCTATTTTTGCACACATGAAAAATTATTAAAAGAAAAAGTTACATCCAAACGAATAATGTTAAACTATTGGACAAAAAAAAAAAATATTAATCTTTATTTTATTTTATTTTATTTTTTAATATGTTCTTTAGATATTTTTTTATCAACTTTAAATTTCTTTTAATGATAAGAATACTATATGATATACAGTTCATATTCTGTTTTTAAATTTTAATGTTTACTGTAAAAATCGTTAGTATTTTTAATATTATACTCTTATAATATTATGCTCTTAAAAATACATTTTTTAATTTCATTATTTAGAAATAAAGAAAATTTAGATTTTTTCGTATCTTATACTATGTTTTTAATTTGTACATAAATATTTTTTATTTGTACTATAAAAATTCTAATTTCTGTTGTATTGCTAATATTTAAAAATAACATGGTTATTTATAGTGCTACATAAGCTCAAAACTGTAATTTATTTGAACTTTATAGAAAACTTTAATTTTTCGTAAGAATACCCTTTATAATGGAAGAAGTAAGTTGTATCCCAGGCTATAAAAATATAAATATTGAAGCCTTGTACAGGCCACAAGAAGACTATGCTTTTGTCAATGATATAAAGGCTAAAAAATTTGTATATAACCCATATTTTAAGAGAGAATTAGAAGGTCCATTTATTGAGGAATATTATGAACATTATGAAGGTAATAAGGCATTAAAACACTTTTTATTTTCTCCACATATTGTTTCACCACAAAAATCAAATAGGCAATGCAATCCATTTGTGGCTTATCCATATGGAGTTCCTCAAGATCCGTTATATGAAAAGTGCCCTAAATGTAAAGGAAATAAAAAGTATAGAAAAAAGAAGAATAATAAAACTAAATATTATTATGAAAACGATTACTTTAGTTCGAAATTAAAGCCATGTAGTAGTTCACGTGACTTTGATTCTCATGAAGATAATTATTATAGTGACAACGAAGACATTCATTATTTTAATTATTCACATGAAGAAAATTGTCAAAGAAATAATTTTAACAATTCACCTTACTTAAACAATTTTGAAAATATATACTCTAATGGATGTAAAACCGAGGAAAAATCAAATAATTCAGTAGAAAATTTCGATGTAGATGATTGTAATAAAATTAGTTCCTTAACAGATTACCCTCGTCAAAATGATGAAAATTCTGAATATTTTTATAGTTATAATGAAAAGGCAAATATGAATTCTCAAGAGGAAATTAAAAAATACATTGAAATCTATCACAGTCGAAATAATTTTCATTCAAATGATTGTGATTATGAACAAAATGATTCCAATGATAAAAGCTTAGGTGTTTACAAAACGAATGACACTAATGCTGAAGAATATCAAAGTACTATTGATGCAGAAAAGGAAAATGAAATTGAAGCTATTTTAAATGAGTATAGTGATATGATTCAAACCAATGAAATGAATAAATTTGCCGATAATAAAGATGAAACAAATGAAAACAATAAAGAATTAACAAAGGATAATGATGAATTGAATTCCGAAAAAATAACAATAGAAATTAAAAACAAAAATATAAAATATAATGTAAAAAATGATAAAAATTCAAAACAATATAAAAAACAAGTTAAAATATGTGAAAATGAAAATGTTTTAACTAAATATAATGTCACAGAAAATTTTAAAAAGCATGAAGTTTCTAAAGAAAATATAAAAGCAAAAAGCCCATTACAAAATAGTTCTCAATATAGCCAAGAATATGAAAAAAAAAAAAATGAACATAATGGAAGATTTTGTAAATTAATTAATTCAAAATATGAAATACAAAAAAAACTTATGGAAACAAAAAATAAAAAAGAAAAGAAAAATAGTCTAGAATTGTCAACATCAAATGATGAAGAAACATTCGGTTCTTCTTCGCCAAAAAAAATATATGTGAAATATAGGAAACTATCTTTAGATAAAAATAATAGTTCACCGAAAAAAAGAAATGAAAAAGAAATAAATTATAAAAATTTAAAGAGTACTATTCCTAGAGCAAGGTCGTTAAAAGTGAAGAGTGTTATTAATTTGTCAACAAAAAATAGTAATTTACCTTTAAGAAAAAAAAATTATTTAAACAAATTAAATTCATTGACTGAAACTAAGTTTAAAAAACAAAATACATTTGCATTAAAAAAAAGAAAAAGCATTTCAAGGCTAAATTCTATAAAATCTCCAAATAGGGTTATTTTAAACAAAAAAAAAATAGAAAATACTGAGAAAAGCATAAGTTCTTTAGACAATAAAAAAAAAAGAGATTTTCAATCAAGATCAAAAAAGTTTCTTAGCAGATCAAAAACAAAGGTTTATGTTAACAATGAATCAAAACTTTTCAAAAAGTCCGAAGTAAAAATGCTGTCAAAAACTCCTTTTAACCCACATGTATCCGAAAAAAAATCAAAGATAAATGAATCTGATGATGATAAAAAAAAAAGAATTAAGGATATCTCCAAAACTAAAAGAAGAACAAATTTGAACTTTAATGCTAACACTCCAAAAATAAATAGCACTTCTATAAGAAACAAACTAAAATCGAAAAAGAAAGAGTTATTTGAAAATATTTTGTCCTTAACTAAAAATATGAAGGAAAATCCATTAAAGAAAGAATATAATGATAAAATAGAAGATGGAGATTTCTTATCCATAATTTCTAATAATAGTAATGATGATGTGGAAAGTAGTCCTAATGAAAATAATAAGAATATCAATTTAACTACTCTTAATTCAACAGTTAAAAAAAAAAAGCATTAACACAGAAAAAGTTAAAATAAGTAAGTATGTGAAAACAAAGTTTATTTTAAAAAGAAAAACAAAATCAATGGTAGAAAATTTTACAAGGAAAATAATATAATTGTACTTATGTATACTATGAAAAATAAAAATTTAATTGGAATATGAAAAAAAATTAAAAATTATAATAAAAAAATAAATGTTATTAATAACGAAACAAATGATTTATAAAAAAGTTATGCAAAATGTCAAAATTCATTTTAACATTTATATGGATACATTCAATATTAAATAATGTATTTATGTAAACAGTTGGAATATTTATTTAAAATTTTTAAAATAAAAAGAAGTTATACCTCCAGAATAATAAATTGTTAAAATTAGACATTATGTATTAAGAAAAACAAAAAAAAAAAAATAAAATAATAAAACAAAATAAAATAAAAAATAGACGTAAATTATGAATTTAATAATAAAAAAATGAATATTTCATTATGAATTAATACATTTACAAATAATTATATGGAATAAATAATAATTTAAACAAGAATGTAGAATGATTGTTGCCTTAAATTTTATTTTAATATTATTTGTTTAGTTATGATACTCAAATGAAATATACTTATTTACATACAAAAAATGTAATTTAAAAGCTTATTTAAAATAATATACTTTTTGAAAAAATTGCGTTAATAAAGCATATTTTATATCAAATATATAAATAGAAACAAATAATAAATTTGTATCAGTTAAAGAAGTTTTAAACTTATATGAAAATTTAGACTCAATAATATATATATAATTGGAAGAAATAAGTTAAAAAAAACAGAGAACCAAAAAATTATTTTTACATTTTACTAAAAATATTTTCAAAATAAATATTGTAAAATGATTTTTAGTTTCATTCATTTATTTAAAAAAAAAAAAAAGATAGTAGCTAATAATAATAGCTAATAAGTTTCATATTTTTTGTATACAACATTTTTTTAGCTAGAACTTAACATAATTTTAGCATTTCATATATGATGTTTTATTATATTCTATTACTCATTTATTTATTTATTTATTTATTTTTTTTTTTTTTTATTAATTTCGCATCTTTTATTTTTTATCATTTAATGGTTTTGTATTATTTACTTTTTATTACATATATAGTATTTCATATGATTACCATTTTTTACTATTTTTAAAAATTCTTTTTTTTAATTCAAAATGTTCAACATGGTCTAAAACCATTAAAAAAAGAATAAAATAAACAAATAAATTAAATTAAAAAAAATTATTATAATATTTAATAAATATACGAAATATGTTAAACAGAAATTATCGTTGTTTTTTCACAATTGGTTTTTTCTCACAGGTATAGTATAATATAATATAAAAAATATAGACTCACAGATTTATTTATATAGAAATTTTGTTTTTACAATAAATATTAATAAATTCTATATTTATATATAGCTTTCTATTAACTATTTTTATTTGTATTTGCATAGATGAATAATAATTTTAGATTAATTATTCTCTTAAATAAACATTGTATATATCAAGTTGGCTATATAATAAGATCAATTGTGTATAATAAATTTCCACAAATAATATATATATATATATGATCTTAATAGTATCAAACTAAAATTTTAAATTAAACACTCTTTAATTATCCACGAATTATGTTTTTTGAAAATTAAAAATAAAAAAGGTACTTTAAAACCTTAGAGATCTTAATAAAGAACAACAGAAATAGGAACTCAGAAATTAAAAACATATGTGCATTGTTCTTTTGTTCTATCAACAAAAAAAATTCTTTTATTTTTTAAAATAGCATGATGCATAATATGACAATTTATTTTAAAATGATCAGGTGTAATAAGTAAAAAAAACTTGTATTATAGTTTTTTCAATTATAAAAAAATTAGAAGAGATCAAAATTTGGTGATGTTAAAAAATTACGAAAAAATTTTAAAATATACATTTTAAAGTTTTCTGCAAGTATATAAAAACATGATTATGTATAATGAAAAATAAAACATAATGAGCTTTATTAATAATTCTTTTAAATTAATATGATTTTTATATATTATTAAAAATCTTTTAAATAAAAGTGGAAAAAAAGGTACTATAATAATAATATATTGAATAAATTAATAAATAAACAAGATTGCATTATATTAAAACTTTGTTCAAAAAAAGAATAAATTTTTAAATTTACATGTAAATATATATACACATTATGCTTAATTAAATCTAGGAAAATTTTTTTAAAATATTATTTATGTAATCAACTGTTATAAGAGTAATCATAGCATGTGGTGCAATACGAACGTAATATGTGGTGTAACTTGAGTAAAAAATAGAGATGCCCCCTTTTTTGTACATCTTATATGCACAATCAAGCATATTTTTATATGGCATTTTTTTCGTAACTGGATCTACTTTCATTTTCTGCATACATGTTTTAACAAAATCAAAAGGCAAACTTAATGTGACAGCAAAAAAACCACTAATAACACTTGCAACTAAGTTAGTTTTCATACCAGAGCCTAAATGTTTTTCTAAATATTCTTTTGATTGATCATATGTTGATAGCATACCTAAATTTAAAGACATCGCTCTAGCAATAGTTGGTACCGATCCTTTCCATAGTGATAAAATACCTTCTTCCTTAGATATTCTATATAATGCATTAAAAACACCAGTATAATTTCTTTTTAATTCTTTAGGTAAAGTATTATCTGCTTGTAATCTAATTAATGATAAATCTGCTGGATTTCCAATAAATGCTCCTAACCCCCCAGCTGCTAAAGCACAAAAACATTTTTTATAAAAAGGTAAGGGTTCACCTTCTTTTTTTACCATATCTGAGAAGGTACGAAATAATCCTAATCTTGCCGTAGTATATACAATTTGGCGAGTTAATCCTGCATCTAATCCTTTATATAATGATAATACTCCTTCATTTTTAATTATATCTTTAGCTACTACAAATGGATTTCTTACTACATTTTTTCCTTCAGCATTTAATTGAATTCTTACTTTTATCATATCCAGTGGTTGGATACAAAATGTTGCAAACATTCCACTTACTCCTCCAACCATAAATGGTTTTACTTTTTCAAAGGTACTTTTGTCCTCATTTTTGATCTTTTTTAGTTCTCCTATAGAACTATTTTCTAAATCATATTTTGCAGTTTCTTTATTCATTTTATTGTTAGATGAATTTATTTATGGTGTATAATATGAAAAAAATGATAAAATAAAAATATAAAATAAATATATAAGTTTTTATAAATATAGCAAAATATAAAGATTACAAAATCTAAACTATTAATAATATAAAAAAAAAAAAAGAATGAAAAAAAATTAAATGAAAAATAAAAATTAAAAATATAAATATTATTATCTCAAAAATATATATATAAAAAAAAAAAAAAAAAAATTGGATAATATAACAAATAATCAGATAAACTTTAAATGATATTCTTCCTTTTTATTAACTTCATAAATTCAACGTAGTGAAAATAATTGTAATTTATGAAATTAATTTTCATATTTATTACATTGCTTAAAAGTAAATTTAAATACTCTATACATATTATAGTTATTAGTCTATATAAAAAAATTTAGAATAAAATTTTTTAAATTGATAACAAAAACATTTTTTTTTATTTGTTATTTTATATAAATACATTTAATTTATTTAAATGAAAAATTTTATTCTATTAAAACATTTGATATATTATACAAAAATAATCATGTTCTCATAAATATTTAATATTTGAAAAAAAAAAAAATTAATTAAAAAAAAAAAGAATTTTATTTTTTCTTAACTCTTTTAAATATATTAAAGTCCTTTATATTTATATTTAAATTTCTATTTTTATAATTTTTAGATATGGTAAAGAGAAATTAAGATTTATTTATAGACATATATTTTACAAAATTTCATAATATATTATGTTCAAAGAGGAGAAAAAAAAATAAATAAAATAATATCTATAACTAAATGGAATTTAACTTACTGATTTTTCTATACTTAAAATATATTTTATACCATTCAAATTTTTTAATGTTATGAATATTTAATTGAAATTTTATTTTAATAATTTTATGCATTATTAATTTAAAAATAATACTAAAACATTCCCCATGAAAAGATAGAAAAAAATTATAAAAGATATTAAATATATATATATATATATATATATATATATATATATATATTTATATACATATATATATATCTATATGATCCTTCATTATTTCATAAATATATTGTAATTAAAATTAATTCATAATTTATATATGAGTTTATAAAATATGAAAAAAATAAAAAAGGTTAAGTTGTAACATACTGTGTTTATAAATTATCTATATATAGTTTTTTCTATAAAGGAGTATCGTACAAACTTGTAATATAAGATTTATTTTATAATATAATTAAAAAAAAATAAAATAAAATACTAAAAAATTTTGTTAATTTTGATGAAGTAAATTTTTTGATGACCATCATTTTATATCCTTATTTCTATCTATAAAATCATAATAAAAATAATGATAATTTTCGTGTATAAATATAAAATAATAAAAGACATAACTTTTTGAAAATAATATAATTCATAAAAAAAAAGAAAATAATTTATAATTTTAAACATAAAAAAATATATTAAGTTGGTCTAAAGGAAAAAAAAAAAAAAATTCTAATTAAAATAGAAAATAAAATTTTTTATCCATACAGAACAAATAATTTATATGTTAAAAAAGTTTTTTCTTTTAACAAAATATTTATAATATTTTATTTTATCTTTTATATATGAAATTATAGTCTCTAAGAATATATAACCTTTTTATAAAAAAAAAATAACAAAAGTATAAAAAGTTGCAAAATTGAAAAAAAAATTGTTCTAATGAAAATATGTATATAGTTAAATACATGATTTACTTTTTAGAAAAACTAGTTTTAAAGAACCATATTTCTTAAAAATAAAAATAAAATAAATAAAGATTATTATATAATTCTATAAAATAAGAAGAAAAGTTCCTTTTAATAAAAAATTCTGATAAATATAATTTTTGTATCTAACTTTTTAAGATGAGTGATCAAATTTCTAGAAATCCATCTTTAGATAGACCAAAAAAAAAAAAGAATGATTTAACTGAAAATATTAAAAGGAAGCTTGCCTTTAAAAATAAAGAAGAAATAAAATCATGTGTCAAATCTGTTATATCAAGCAATATTATTACATTATTATTTTCTTTAATCTCTATATTTGCGGGTGTATATTTAGCTATAAGATGTTCTTTTAATATTAGTTAATTTTTAAAATTCTATTTTTTTAAGATTTTTAATTTATTTTTTTATAGACATATTTGAATATATATATATATATATGTACATTTTTTTTTTTATTCAGGTAAAAATATGTGTACAAAATTTCAAGTATTACAAATTGTTTTAATAATTATATATGGTTCCATAGTAGGATTAGTTAGTTTAATTCTCATTGTTTATAGTTTGTCATAAATTTTATTACAGAGTTATTAACTTTAACGTTACTTATCCTTAACCTTATATATATAGAAATGTTTAAACTTTTTTTTTTTTTTTTTTGTTTATAAATATGTGAGTTATATTAATATAACTTTAAATTAATATTTGTTTTTTCTATAAGAAATGCTAATTTGACATATAATATTTTTTATTAATAATTATAGATATATATATTTGTTTTTCCTTTTGTTTTCTTTTACTTTTTTTGATTTTTCTCAAAAAAATAGTAATATTTGTTTTTTCATATATAAATATTGTAATAAACATATATTCACATGATATATAATCTTAATATATATTATTAATAATGTAAAAAAGGCAATGTATTTATAGCCCTTTATAATATAAATAATTTGCTATTATAATTATAATAACAAAAAAAAAAAAAAAAAAAAAAAAAAAAAAAAAAAAAAAAAAAAAAAAAAAAAAAAAAAAAAAAAAAAA
>NW_021628222.1:269455-271830 GCF_900005855.1 Plasmodium gallinaceum | reverse complement strand
AAAAAAAAAAAAAAAAAAGAAAAAAAAAAAAAATAATAATAAAATAAAATAATGGAAAAAAATAAACAGTAATAAAGTGATAAAAATAAAAACATATATATTTAAATTAAATATACAAAAATATATATATATATATATATATATATATATATTATTTTTCAAATAAACTAATTATAAAATAACATAAAAAAATCTTTTAAATTTATCGCAAAAATTGATAAGATTATTGAAAAAGTTAAAAAAATATATTTTGTTCTTCCATATTGTTTAAAAAATGGCATTAAAATATATGCAACTAATATAGATATTACAATTTGCGTTTTTGTTGTTCTCTTGAGAATGTTATAAATTTTATAAAGCAAAGTTGTCTTTACATTATATAAACAATTAATGTTGAATGGAACGCAGTACTTTGGTATTTTTTCAAAATTTAATATTTCTATATCTTTGTATATTTTGGAAAGGAAGGAAACGTCATCTTTCTTCTGAGAATAATCGCTTAAATTTTTAATTTCATTAATGACAGCAAAGGAATTCGATGAAAAATCAAGGAAAAACGAATCATATTTATTAATAGTACTTTCATTTATAAACTTCATAAAATTTTTTGTTAAATTCTTTTTTAATACATATACTGGTTGAATAAAAAATTGTTCATCGATTTCTTCGTTTCCTAATTTTGCTACGAATTGATTATAAGAACTATTTATATGTTGATAACATTTTTTTATATAATTTAAAGTTTGTTCATCTTCTATACTATCAATAAAAATTACATAACAGTAGGTATGTCTTGAACCTACAGTTGAACAAATTGAATCAACATTATTTGAATTGATCTCTACAAAATTTTTTTTTAAAGAATCATAATATACATTCTTAATATTATTTGGAGAAATTCTTCTTATTACATTTACTTGATTACTGTTAACCAATAAAAAATAATCCAAATTTTCATTTTCTTTTATATACTCATCTTTTTTAATACTTAACACTTTCAATGAATCTATTATTGATTTTTTTAAAGTATCATTCGTAATGCTTCCAATTTCATCATATTTAATAGCATAAGTAGGATAAGTATTATTAAATTTATAAGATACTTGTTTGACCTGCAAACTTAGTTTTGTTTTATTTGTTAATAATATTACTTTGTGATTTTTATCCACATATGTTTGTTTAACTTTATATTCATCTTTATTTTGAAAAGATTTATTAAAAAATATAATATTAAATATATAATTAGGATAATTATTTAAAATAAAATTTTGAAAATCTTTAGAAGTTGCGTTAAAAATGTTTGAATATAGTTGATAAGAACCATCAGGAGATAAAATAAAAATAGTAGGATATATTTTAACATTAAAAGGAATTTTTTTTTTTACTAATTTTTTATCAGTTGATATATTTATTCTACCAAATTTTATATATTCATGATATTTATCAAAACTTTCTTCCCATATTTTTGAAAAACTTAGACATAAGCTATCTGTATCTGAATAAATTTGAATAATCCAGTAATCATTGGAGTTTTCAACTAAATCTATAAAATTTTTCTCATTTAGATTTATACTATTTGATTCAATTAATTTTAATACTTTTCCTCTAGAATTATCATATGCCTTTTTCAATCTAGAATCTGATAGTGTTTTATATGCTTTTGTTATTTCTTGAAACTTCTTTTCACAATCTTTACAATTTTTGTTACTATCTGGATGATACAATTTAGATAAGTCACGATAATTCTTTTTTATTTTTTGAACATCATCACCTCTTTTGCATTTCAAAACCTCATAATAATCAAAAGTATCCTCATCTTCAAGATAAGATTCAATAGAATACTTTTCTTCAAGATATTTAAAGGATATCAGAAGAATGAATGATAAAATAATGAGTATTATTACTATATTATCTACTAAAAATTTTATTTTATTTTTATAAATTCCAACCTTTTTAGTAGTATTTATTTTCTTTTCCTTATTCACATTTTTTTTTTTATCGTTCTTTTTCTTTTCTTTACTAAAATCATTTACTTTTTCTTCATTTTTCTTTTCTTTTCTCTTAGATTTTCCTCTAGAAGTTGATGAACTTAACTCTGAATCAACATTATTTTCACTTAAAGTTTTTTTCATATTTCACTAAAGCCCATATATGTATATGACAACACCAAATAAAAAAATATTTCAAATTAAATATTTATTTAAAAGCATGTATATATAAATATATATATATATATTTATGTTAACATATATAATAGATTCTACAAAAAAAAAAGGAAAATTACAAAAATAAAAAAGAAAATAGAGAAAAAAAAAAAAAAAAAAAAAAAAATAAAAAAAAAATTAAAAATAAAAAAAAAAAAAAAAAAAAAAAAT
>NW_021628222.1:224867-268455 GCF_900005855.1 Plasmodium gallinaceum | reverse complement strand
AAAAAAAAAAAAAAAAAAAAAAAAAAATAAAAAAAAAAAAAAAAAAAAAAAAAAAAAATTATTTTAAAAAGATATATACTAAAAATTAAAAATATTAAAATTAAAAAAAAATAATTTGATCATAATGAAATGTATAATTTGTGATACAAAAAAAAAAAAAAAAAAAAAAATACGATTAATAAAATTTTATTATTGTGTAACATTATTACAGAAAAAATAAAGCACTTACGAACATTTATGTGAGTTCATTTAAAGAAATACTCTACATTTTTATTTGTTTTTGTTTTTATTTTTATTTTTATTTTCATTTCTATTTTTTATTTTATATTTATATTTTATTTTAAATTATCATAAATATAATATATTTCGATCAATTATAAATTTTATTATTTTTTAATTTATGATTATTGAATAAACACAAAGTCATTTAATTTTTTTATTTCGAATTATTTAATTTTAATGTAATGGTTTTATAAAAAAAAAAAAAAATAATAAAAATAATCAAATAATTAAGAAATAATTTTTAATAAACATATATATGTTATTTAAAAAATTTAAGTTAATTTTTTTTTAGAACTATATGCAAAAGTATTGAAAAAATATATTTTTATTAAAGCAAATATATATTTAAAGGAGGTAACAATGGGTGCTATCTTTAGTAAAGATACCAAAAAATTAATGGATAAGGTAAAATTTATTTTCATTTAATATAATAGATAAATTTTATTAGTTTAACTATTTATAAATATACATTTGTAATATTATATTTAAAAGATTAATATTTAATATTATTTCATAATATTTTAAGTAATTTTTCTTAATTTTTATTTCATTTTTACATATATATTAGTTAAAATATTGTAGTTTTACATAAAAATACATTCTTTTTTTTTTTTTTTTTTTTTTTTATTAGACATATGTTTTATCAGTTCGTTTGTGTGATAAGGTTATAAGGCCATTTTTATTTTATTGTTTCACACCCTTAATATTTGGATATGGTTTATATTATAATAATGAATTTACAATAAATCCTCTTAAATTAATTCCAAAAGTATTTATTGGATGAATTATTTATTACAAAATATTAAAAAAAATAATCATATATAAATATTATTACATTAATACATTTTTTCATATATTGTTTATAATGTATGCCTATGTTTTTCTTTTTATTTTTTCCTATTTTTTTAATTATTTGTTAATATATAATAATATGCCTTTTTTAATTTAAATTTCCATAAAAAATTATCTTTTTGATATATCATAATGATAGCATTTTCATTTAATTAGAAAAAAAAAAAAAAATTATCAGTAATTCAAAATCTTAATATATATATAAATTGAGGTAGTTAGATAAAAAAATGTAAGAAAAAATTCTTTTTAAGCATCAACACTTATTTAAATCTTTAAAAAATAAATTCGAAAAAATATTTGTAAAAACGACAGTTAAAAAGATAAATTACTAAAATATAACACTTTAATGAATACTAAAAACAAAATTTAGAAAAATATATTTAAGTTGAATAACTGTTGAAAAAGTTTAACACTATTATGCAACTTCAGCAAATTGTATAATAAAAATTTTTATCAAAAATAAATTTTAAAACATACTATTAAGATAATTACGTAAAATAAAAAATTTTATTAAACATTTTAAAAATAAAAAGTCAAAAAGAAAATTATAAATATTTTATCCTACAAAAAAAAAATACAAATTACATTCAACTTTTCAGAGAAAAAATCAAAATTTCTAATAGATTTAAATTAGTAAATCTGGAAACAATTTAAAATGTACCTTAAATAAAAAAAAAAAATAGAAAAAATTAAGAGAAATATATGTTTAAAACATATCAGTATTATTTTTTTAATTATAAAATTTTTTTGAAAAATTACATTTTCTACAAGAAAAAAGGAGTAAAAAAAAAAAAAAAAATAATCTTCACAAAGGTTATTTTAAATATTCGTATATTAATAAATATAATAACATGAATAATCTCATCAGACAGATTAATAGAATATTTACACATCTAAATAATGTAATTTATAAAATCATATTTACATATATTTTTAATATATACAAATTTTATAGTAAAAATATGAAAGTAATGATACATTTTTTATTGTCAATGTAAAATATATTAAGAAAAAAAGGTAGTTCCTTTTAACTTTCTAATAAGACATAACCAAAAAAAAAAAAAAAGTCATTTTTGAAAATCTTATTTATAGAAATATATATTAAACTATTCATTACAAAAGAAAAAAAAAAATAAAGGATAAAAGTTAAATTTAAATATCAAATTATTATGTAATATTGAAGAAAAATCATTATATAAAAAAGTCATAAAAATATTAGTAAACTTTATACTAAAAAAAGAGTTAGAGATAACAATAAAAATTTTTTTTTAATTTTCATTTTATATTAGTGTTAATATTAAAAAGATGATGAAAGCATATTATGTTTTTATCGTATGATATTTTTATAAAATATGTTATATTTTTTTTATAGTTGTAAATAAAAATATATGTATAAGTTTTTATATATGGAAATACCAATATGGATTCATAAGTTATAAAAATATTTCCTTTTATTTTCCTTATTTTTATTTAATACTTTTTATTATCCCTTATTTAAACTTTATAAACAATTTAAATTAAATTTTTTTTAAATTCACTAAAATAAATAAAGAATACTAAAAAATATATTGCATTTATTTATATATGTAAATATTTAATTTAAATTAATATATTTTTTTATCATGGAATCTATAAAAAATAATTAAAAAGTTTTAAATTTTTAAATAATTCAGTGTTTTAATATATTGTTCATATATTAAATTGATAATTTATAAATAATTTCATTACGTTATTTAAAAATAAATTATCCATAAACCTTCCTTATAAAACAATCAATTAAGGTACATTCGTTCTTCATTTATATAATGATTAAAAATTGAAACGTTTAATAAATTCAATAAATTTATTATACATATATATATATTTTTTTTTTTTTAAATGTTTTTAATTTAAAAAATTTTTTTACTTTAATATAAGTAATCTTGAAAACTTACACAAATGGATATGGGTTATAAAGTACTTTCAATTTTTTTTATTTCTTAAAACATGAACTGATTTTTAGTTCCAAACATAAATTACCTGTGTTATTCATAAAGAAAGAGTTTGAGATATTAGTTAAATTCATAAAATGTATATAAAATTCATTATAATATTATTTTCACAAAATTGATAATCCTGGAATTTATATACATCATTTTTTATGTCCATTTTAAATGATGTTCATTTTTTTTATTAAATGAATAAAATATTACTTGCAATAAAAATTCTATTAAATATAATAATACTTTGTTATGCGAATAAGTGTATCAAAATATTCAAAAATGAAAGTTTCTCAAGGGGAAAATATTTATCTTTTGAAAATCATAAACATAATATAAAAAAAATGTTTATCAAGAGTAATTTTAAAGTAAATATTAAGAAATATAATAAAAGCAAAATATACCTATCAAATGAAATTTATGTTTTTGATTTCAGTAAAAAACTTATAGATTATCGACTAGCTTTTGAATTGCAAAGCTTTTTGCATCAATCAAAAATAATTTTACAAAACGAGAACAGTTTAAATATTTCAAATAAATTAGAATTAAATAAATTGAAAAATTTTAAAAAAAATCTCAATAAATATGATTTTTGTTTTATATTGCAACATACTCCTTGCTATACTCTGGGAAGTGCAGCAGACCCAAACGATATTCTTTTAGACAAAATAAATTATTACGTTGAAGAATTAGAAAACATACATAGCAACTTTAATTCAGATAAAATTATCCAATTTATAAATAAACATGAAAATATTAAAAACGATTTAGATAAGTGTGATAATTATGATGAAAAAAAAAATTATTTTGATGACTTTCTATATAATGCAAATAAGAAAAAGATACCAATTTATCGTATCAACAGAGGAGGTAAAGCAACATACCATGGGCCTGGTCAATTAGTTTTATATTTTATTTTCAATTTAAAAAATTATTCTTCTAATTATAGTCAAAAAGGTATCTCTTCTAATTGTATTTATCCTAAAAAACATTTTGCAACATCAGAAAATAAAGAATATCATGTTCTAAATGAAAATAGTAAAGATAATACTACAAGCATAGAACACTTGTTTGATCTACATAAAACAATAAATAATTTTCAAAAAATTGGGATGGAAACATTGAATAAATTTAAAATAAAAACTCACACCAAAGACAACACAATTGGCGTTTTCTATAATAACAAAAAAATAATATCAATAGGCATGAAAATAAGAAAATATGTATCTATGCATGGAATGTCTTTAAACTTTAACATTAATAAAAATTTCTTAAAATTCTTATTATCATGTGGTATGAATCATAATCATTATACCTCATTGCATGAACTAGTTGAAATACAAAAAAATAATAATATTAACAATAATAAAGAAAGTTATAATAGTACTTTATTAGAAAAATTAACATCTTACTCCATTGAGTCATTAAAAATGATTTTTGATGCAAAAGTAAAAGTTGTGGATGATATATGTAGCATTTTTGCTTAATTACTTTGTATTTACAACTTTTCAATATTTAATTAAGAAAAATACATTTTTGAGAAAATTATTTTTATTATATTTCTTTTTTAATAGCTATTAAAATATCTCAATTATAAAAAGTTTATATGAATATTAACTCATTCATAAAAAAAAAAAAAAAAAAAAAAAAAAAAATATATATATTTAAAAATTACAACACTTTAAATAATCAAAATAAAACCATCTTATAAATTAAATTTACTTACGTTGAATAGTGCATAATAGAAAAAAAAAATTAAAATTATTAACTGGTCAATACTTTTTTTGTTGTGCAAGGGAGCTCTCCGAGTACAAATTTTGGTTATTTCTGACACAACGTAAAAATATAGAGTACAAAATGAACTGTTAATATTTCTTATTCTTCCAAGGTATATTCTTAAGTAATTATTATTTGTAATATAAAATATTGAATAACTGAAAGTATTCACAAAAAAAAAGAATAAATAGCTAAATAGCTAACGTCTTTTTTTTTTTTTCTTCTTTTTTTAGAACATTAACATTTGCATTTTCTTTTTTTCTTAACAAGCTATGTAATTTAAAGAAATGCATATTTTTTATCAGTGTTGAAAAAGGACAAGTTATGTGCATAGATATATGAAAAAAAAAAAAAAAAAAAAAAAAAAAAAATATATTATTTTTAATCATCTACTATGCTTTATATTTAAATTTAATTTTAATTTTAATCAATATTACCGTCCTAATATATATTTTGTTTTTATTTGATAACTCTCTTTTTGACATTTTTTCTGAAAAATTTTGTATGATATATTCTTTTTCAAAAATTTTCAAAATATTTATTGATTATATTCTTGTTTTAAAAGCATTTTTTTTTCTTTTTTTTATCAGTTACAAATTTCCAAAATTGATTTTTTACATATATTGATATTATATAAAATACATCAATTAATACATATAAATACATTTGTATATATTTTTTGTTAACTCCATATATGCACTTTCTTGTTTTTGTTTATATATTTAAATCCATTCCCTTGTGATTTTAAATATTTTGTATACTTAATTTAAATTAATATTCCATATTTATATCCTATAAAAAAATAGAAAATGGAAGGTGAAACAGGAAATTTCCCTTCAAATATTCCATATAGCTTTGAACATTCGAAAAATATTAGTAAACAAATTCTTAAACCAATACGCCAAGAGAAAATAGTTAAAGTACCTGTAACTCAGTACATAGAAAAAATAATAGAGAAAGAACAAGTAAAATACGTGAATAAATACGTAGATGTTATAAAACCAATTATAACGTACAAAACAAAACATATACCAAAACCAATATATTTAGATAAAATTAAATACGAGCCGAAGTTAATAGAAAAAGAAAAAATTATACACATTCCAAAAATAGAATATAGAAATAAAGTTGTAGAAATTCCTGTTTATGTTCATAAGGAAAAAATAATAGAAAAAAAGGTGCCTTTAGTAATTGAACGTGTTGTTCCAGTTCTTAAAATTAAAAAAATTGAAAAAGAAGTATTAACTAATACAGTAGAAATCCCTGAAATCAGTGAAATAACAAAAAATGAAATGAATATAAAAATTTCAAAAAATTCTTATGAATCAAACAAAGAAATTTTAAGTAAAGTTCCAATAAAAAAAAATACTTATGCATTAGATTTAAAAAACAGTAAAGAAGATGTTTATATTCCAGAAACAAGCAGACGGTATGAATCACTAAATGACCCCATTATGTATTCATCAATGCAAGTACATCATTCTGAAATTGATCAATTGAAAGCTCAAAAATTAAATAATGGTAACAGCAATACTACTTCTGAAGAAGGTTCTTACAAAGATCGTTTGTATAACAAAAACGAAACTGGCTATCACGATGCTACCAATGATGATGTAAATTCTAATTTAATATCAGACAATGAAAACAGAATAAATAATACAGAAATTAACTCTAAAGAATATGTTAAAAATATGGAAGAAAATTATTACAATATAGAAGAATTACATAAAAATTTTAATACTACTCATGTAAGTATTCATTTACCTACAACACAAAATGTGGTACAGGAGTCAATTGAACAAAGTTATATGAATTCCTACGATAACAATTGCAATATATCTATGAATCATATAATAGATAATAACTGTATTAATGATAATGGAAACACACCTAATAGATACAATGAGGATAGCATGAAAGCAATAACTAATGAAAAGTTAATTCATGAATCTTGTAATGGCTCAAAAAGATACTCCTCAATACCAATACAGGAAAATAGTCATGGAAATTATCGTGCTATTACAGGGGATCACATTGAAATGGAACAAAAATCAGTTAATCCATCAAATATGCACTTTTCTTATGAAAACTATGCTTTATCGCAAAATATATATGGACAACGATCAATTCCAAGCAAATCAAATTTTAAACCATCTTATGCTAATAGTAATGGACAAGCATTTGTATCAGTACGCCCTGCAACAATTGTAGAATTAAAGCCCAAACCAAGAAAAAATAAAACATCAATTTGCAATTTTATAAATAATTGTTGTGGTCGTAATGATTTATAAAAAAAAAAAAATGATATAAAAATCCTAATACAAATATATTTTGTTTAATATACATAATAAAAGTAGATGCACAAAATATTTTATAGACTTTATTTTAACAAAAATTGTAATTATTCTTTTATTTTATTTATTTATTTATTATTTTTTTTTTTTTTTTTTTTTTTTTTTTTTTTTTTTTTTTTTTTTTTTTGTTAAGATATTATATCTCAAAAAAAAAAAATATTTTCATATATTTAAATTTTGTTTTTGTTTTTTTTTTTTTTACTTTTATTTTGATTTTGATTTGTTTCTGGTTTTTAGTATTGTTTTTATTTTTATTGTTTTATTCTATTGTCCACTTTCATTTATTTTTTATATTAGTCTATATTTTCTTCCTTTTTTTTTTTTTTTTGTTATTTTTTTTGTAAGAAAAAAAAAAAACTATAAAATTTCACAAATAATCAGAATTCAAAAGTATACGTAGATTTAAAATTGTGTACTATAAAAAAAAAATATAAAATTTATTATTATATTTTATCTACATTTATAATTGTTGCAGTTTGTTTATACATTGTTTTAATATTTGAAAAAATGTTTAAGAAATGAAATAAATAAATGTAAATTTTATAGTTTGTGTTTTTTTAGTTTAACATTTAATTGTTCATCTAAAATCAGAACATAAAAAAATTAAATGTTTTTGTATTTTAGTTATTCAAAAAAATATCATTAAAGTTAATGAAGTAGTTCAATAATGAAAAAAATTACAAATATTATATTTTCTGTAAGACTAAAAATATATTATAATACAGAAAAAAAAAAGTATTTTTTATAAAAGAAAAGAGTAAAATTATAAAAAAACATAAAATTTTAAATGTGCAATTATTTATTTTAAAATATATATATATATGTATTAAATTAATTCAAAAAAATAAGCATTTTAATTAATAAAAACAATTAAAAATTTTTCAGATATTAACTGTAAATATATAAGACGGATATTCTGTATTTAATAAACTCATATACGAAAATATATAACTATTTTTTTTTAATAAAATTTTAAAATATAAAGAAATAACATATTTTCTTTTAAATATATTCATTCATTTTTCATTAATTCAAATGGACAATCTTCCTTAAAATACGTAATGGAACTGTGTAGCTTGCTATCCCATGTTAAAGATTTTTTATATGTGTTTTTGTCTAAAAAAAAAAAAAGTTTCATTAAAATTTCGTAATATAATATTACATGAATGGATTAATAAATAGAATAAGATAAAAAAAAGAAAGAAAGAATAACAGAAATATTTGAGATAAACTAAAATTAGTGGAATTTTTTGTTTGAAATATTTATGCTTTATATAATATTTTTACTTGACTTGAGTGAACTTCTCGCACTTTGCATATGTAATATCTTAAAATGCTTTTGATTTTTTTCTCCGTCAATTTCTTTATAAGTTTGATTTAGCTTAATTAAGTTTCCATTATCACTACTTTTTAAAAGATTTATTTCATTAGATTCATTTATAATATTCTCAACATCTGGAAATAAATCTTCATATTCATTAATTATTTTTGTTCCAATAGATTTTTCATTTTTATAATTTTCATATTTTATATTGTCTGCTGATTCATAACGCATAAATTCATTTTCATCTATAGATAAGATACCAAAGAAAAAAAAAAATAATAATAAAACAAAATAAGAACGAATTTTTATTATATCGTGAATATAGACAATATAGAATATTAAAATTTTATATTTAATAAGAATAATTTATTTCATGAAAAAAAGTATTTTTACTTGGATTTATATCACGCATAGAGCATAAAGTAGATTGGCTATAAATTAAAAAAAAAAAAAAATAAAAATAATATTTTTTAAATAATAGAACTATTCATTTTTATATATATTTTACAATTATATAATATTTTATATAAATATCTTTTTATTAACATTTTCCTATAATTATTGTTATTATAACAATTTGTATAATTCATTTTTATTTTATTTTATTTTATTTTTTTTTTTTTTTTTTGTCACGTCTTTATATATATATATGTATATTTTTCTTTTTTATATTATTTTGTTTTTACTATAAACAGTTTGATGAATTAAGGGATGATTGAGTTTTATATTTAAAACAAATAAATCTTTTAACATTGTCAATAATTTTTTTTTTTTGTTTTTGTTTTTTAGTTATCAATTTATCAATAAAATTAAATTCATAAGAATATTTATCTTTTAATCCATTAAATAATTTAGAATATGCAGACTCATCAAAAACTGTTCTTGTATCTGATTCAAAAGAGGAGTCATATAAAATTGATTTAATAGCTACAGTTAATTTATTCTCATATGAAAAAGATTCGTAGGATTGGACTGTTTTTTCAGAAATATAAATGGTTTTATTTGCTCTCTTTTGTTTGTAAGCTAAATATAAAGAATGTGCTGGATGTACAATTTTATCATTTTTTGAAATGATGTAAATTGTAGGTGTAGTAATGTTTTCAATAAAAAATATAGGGCACACATTATTTATATCATAATGAAATTTTTTTTTAATCTCTTTTCTTGCAAAATATAAACAAATATTTTTAAAGATAATCTCCCTTTTTCCTTTGGCGTTTAAATGAAAAGTTGTCTTATATAACTCTGTTAGTGACACATATGGGGAATCTAAAATCTTTTATAATTTAATAATAATGAAGATAAAAATAAAATCAGAAAAATAGAGTAATTATATTATTTAAATTAGGAAATGATAAAATAAAATTATGAAATTAATGGAAATAGATATATAAAAATAAATATATAAAATTTTTTAATATGTTTTTATATGTTACTAGTAATTTAATATTTCCATCCAAAGCTGCTGTTATTATTGAACTTACAGCACCAGAATATTTACCCCAAAGAACAAAATTTTTAATTTTTTCGATATTTCTTAAATGATTTAAAATTAAATATAAATCTTGTGATTCATTCCAACCTTTTGTTGAATAAAATCCATCAGATAAACCACAACCAGCACAATCATAAGAAAAAATAGAACAATCACAAATAAGTAAAATGTGTAATATATCTAATGTTTCTAGTTGACAACTGCTTGTTGAATGTGTATAGATAACACATGGAGTATTTTCATTATAATTAAAAGGAGTAAAGTGGCAACATTTCAATTTCTCTCCTCTTCTATTCTTTATAATTATATCTTTTCTGTAATAATTTTTATCGTAAAAATGTAAAAAATTTGGACCTAAAAATTCTTCGTCATACTCATCTCTTGGATGTCTTAAAAAAAACATTAACAACTCATATAAGTGAAACATTTTCGTTCATTAATTATTAGGGAAATTTAGACAAAAAAAAAATTTTAATCTACATGTAAAATACTCCTTATTTCTCCAGTTTTGTTTTCTATTTTTTTGGATTTAATTTTTATAGAAATTAAATTCATCAAATGAATAAATACATATATATTTATATATTTTTTTTTGTCTCAATTGTGTTTTATTATTTTACATTTTACTTGGAAAAATTTCAAGAAAAATAATTAAACAAAATAAATAATAGAGAATAATACACTTTTAATATTCCATATAATCCATATTTAAGATGATTTTTCGTTGTATCCAATTTAACATTTTTTTTTTTTTTTATATACATTCAGAAAATAATTTAAAGAAATAAAATCTGGAAAATAAATTATCCATTATAAATAATTAAATTTAATACATTTGATTTATTACTAATTTTTATTCATTATATTTACTTTTTATTATATTTCATAATAACATTGAGAAATACATTTAACGAGTAGTACAACACATTAAGAGTTAAATATTTTTTTTTTCTACTTAGACATATTATTCATGTAAAACTTTTTTAAACACTTTTTTTTTTTTTTTTTTTTTTGTCCTATTTTTCATGTATAGAAAATTATAAAAATAAAAACTATTTTTTTAAATTTCTTAATTCATATTATATATAATTATAAAATGTGTATTATTCAAAATATTTCTGATGGATTAATTTAATACACATACAGATAAATATGTAAACAAAAATGAATTTATCATTAATAAAATTTTAACAAGATACTTTATGTGATTATATAAAATTGATGATAATGTATGAATATTTATAAAATCTTAAATTCTATTTTTCTAAAAATTTACAATAAAAAAAATTTCTAAAATTTTTATATATATCAATAATGCTATTTCTATAAAAAAAAATGTTATTATAAAAAAATATAAAAAATCACAATTTTTAGAAAAATGTAAGGTAATTGAAGTGTATTAATCAACTTTCCTTTATTTTTCTTACAAAAAATTAAAAAAAAAAAGTTTATTAAAAAAAATTATAAAACAAAAAATGCGTATTACTTTTTATTTTCAGACGGTCTTAAAAAAAAATTATCCAAAAGTACTAATTTCATATATGAAACTCTTTATGTAAGAATTATATATTTTTTTAAAACATTTGAATATAATTTTTTTTTTTTTTTTTTTTTTATTATTAAAACTATTTAATAGGATTTATGCAAAAACTTATGATTATATCGCGTCTTTTTTCATAATATTAAAAAAAAAAAAAATAATTATATATTACAGTATCCATAATACATACACAAAAAATATTATAAAATCAATAAAAAAACAATAAAATACATAAATTTCATATGTATATGAATACATATAAAATAAAAAATAATCATAACAAGAAAAAAAAAAAAAAAAAATAAAATAATAAATTTATTTTTTCTCCTTTAAAAACAACCCTTAATTTTATATTATTTTATTATTATTACTATTTATTTAAAGAAAAAATAAATACCCATTCATTTTTATCTTCAATAAAATATTTTAAGTTTACTTTTTAAAAATTAACATATTTTAATAAGAACTTTACTTTGCATTATCATTTATGCTTTCATATTTTGGCCATATAAGAGTTTGTAATTCGTTTGCATATTTAAAGTAAATAGTAGTTGGAGCATTGTACAAGCGGCAATTATCAAACATTCTTTTAAGTTCAATTCCAAAATCTTCTTTTGTTTTATATTCCCCCTATAGAAAAAATAAAACACATGAAAAATAAAAATAGATAAAAAAAAAAAAAAAAAAAAAAGTAATACAATATTTTTATTACATGTCTAGCTTTTCTCCTCATAGTAAAAATATCAGTTGGTTCCTTTATGATATCATAATAATCAGGTGCTTCTGAAAGACTAACAGGTTTAAGAAATGGCCAAGCTGATTGTTGCTTTTCCAAAAAATCAAGAACATTTAAAATTTGATCTTTTAATTGAATTTCTTTATTGTGAACTTTTTTTGATATTTCTTTACTTTCCTTTTTCCATCCAACCTCTAATAATCCTGGAATATTACTTGGATGTAAATAAGCTCCTTTATTTTCAGTAAAAAAATTTAAACCTTTAAACATTACTTGTGGTTTTATAAAATGAATTGCTTTTTTTACTGTTTTTTTTTGTTCATATAACATTTCAGAAAGTCTTAAATAATTTATATTTGGAAATATGTAACATTCCATTAGAGTACCACCATCGTAATCTTTTATATACCCAAACCATCTTTCTTTTGGCATTGAAATTTTTTGAGAAAATCCTTGCTTTCTAAAGTAACCAATGGCAAAATTATCTGTAAAAAAAAAATAAAAAAATAAAAAAAAATAAAAAATAACCTATTTCATAACATGAATATGCAATAAAAAATATATATATATATATATATATGATCATGATGAAGGGATGGATATAATTAAATAAATATTAACCTGCATAAGTTAAAAAATATTCAATACCAAATTTTTTAACATGTTCCTTTAAATGATTCATTAGCCTTGTACCATAACCTTTTACTTGTTCAGTTGAAGTAACTGCCAAAAATGCTATTTCTGCAAATTTTTGTTCAAAATATGGCCTAAAACATACCCCTCCGATTACCGTATTTTTTTTAAGTAAGCAAAAAGTATAATGATTCCTATCAAATACAAGTCTAACTATATATTCTCTAGGCATTTTAGGCAATTGTCTTGAGAAAATATTTTTTAATGTTATTAATTTTATTAAATGATCTGGTTCTCTATCATTCGTTATACACTCAAATGTTATTATTCCCATATTTTCTTCTTTTGCTCCACCAGCATCTCTATGTAAATATCCTAATCCTGTTTCTGACGGTAATAAAGACTACATAAAAAAAAAAAAAAAATTTTAATACGTATAAAAAATAAAAATAAATAAATATATATATATATATATATATATATATTTTAATTTATAATATTACTTGTAATTTGTTATTTTGTTTAGTTGCATTAATAAATAACATTAGTGCAACATTAATAGAAATTCCTGCTTCCAAGCATAAATGTAAAAAAAAATACTTTATTTTTTTTTTTACAGCTGTTTTTTTTAAATCTTCAATTATACTTGCATAATTACACAATAAAATTGTATATAAAAAATCTCTTGAAAAACATTTACTTATTAAATTTCCGCTTGATTGTTGTTTTTTTAAAAATGTTTTCCATTTTAAGTATATAGTTTCATAATTAGGATCATAAATTAAATTAGGGTTTGATAATCTAGAATTAACTGGTAACAACTGTTGTAAATTTATTATAGAACATATACTTTTTGTTATTTCAATTAATATTGATTTATTATTTTCAGAAGTACAATCTTCTAAATTATAACTTGTGGAATCCTTTTTACAATTTTTATCATTATCTACATTCAAAATTTTATTCGTTTTTTCAATTCCATCTTCTATCTTTTTTGTGATGCCATCATTTTGATTTTTGTCGAGAGTTAATTTTTTTCTTTCCTCATTGATTTTATCTTCTATATTTTTTTCGTTCCCATTTTTTCCCATACTATTTGATTTTTCTCCATTTACCTCTTCGTTTTTACTTGTAATAGTATCTTTATTTAATTCATTTAATGCGTTATTATTATTATTATTATCCATGCTTGCAAATTTTTCTGTATTAGCATTTTTTTTGTTATCTATAATATTTGAAAGATTGTTGTCACTTATATTTATATCAATATTATTACTATTAGAAACTTTTTTTAATTCATTTAAATCTATGTTTTTTTCAGCATCATTATTATTTTCTTTTAACATTTCTTCATTTTTACTTTCTTCCATTTCGTCTTTTTTACTATGATTTATAACATTTATTTTTTTACTTATGGTATCCTCATTTTTTACTTTTTCTTCATTCTCTTTTTTGTTTTCTTCGTTATCATTTACTGATTTTTGATCTGTTTCTTTTTCTTGATTTCCTTCTTTTTTTTCATCATTTTCTTTTATTACATTTTCTTCATCTTTTACATTTTTAGAATATTTTAAACTTTGATTACTATTAACTTCTGATGCATCCCCTTTATCCTTATAAATTAAGCTTTCATTGTTATAAAAATCAAAAAGGTAATCTACTAATGAGTTTTTCACAATATAATGAACTATATTGTATATTTTTTCATCGCTATTTAATTTAGAGATATACTTACCATTAACAAAATTAATACTCAAATCCAAATCATCAACATTTTTTAAATTAATACTTTCATTAAAACTCAGATTTTCAAGACGTATGTTTTTTATAGTGCTTTTATTATTTTCATTTGAACTGACTTTATTATTTGAGTTCCTACTATTAGAATAATTAGAACATATTTTTTTTAAATTCTCAAATTCATTTGTGTTAGAACTCTTTAAAAACATATTCTTATTGTTTTTTAATCCTAACTGTGTAATACTAGGAACTTTATTTGCATTATTTATAAAATTTGCATTTCCTGAAAAATTATTATTATTACTATTATTATGTAATTCATTCATGAGATTATTAGAAATTGGATTCATTTGATTAGTTGGTAAAAAATTATTATTAGTGTTGTTGAATGAATTAACCATATTAACATTATTATATGAGGGCATATTAAAATGATATGAATTTATATTATTTAATGGAATATTCATAGAATTAAAATTATTCGTGTTCTTAATTAAATTTACATTATTTATACGATTAGAATTATTCAATGCATTAATGTTGTTTACATTATTCATATTACATATGTTTGCATTACTAATATTGTTTATATTATTATTAAAATCGTTATCATCCTCTTTTATAAATGTATCTATTTCATCATGTTTTCCAATATCTTTCTTCTTATCTTCTAATTTGAATTCTTCTATCCTTTGTTTCATATTTACAGAATTTTCTTGATCATCTATATTTTTGTATTTGGTTATTTTTGTTTTACATATATCATTTATTAAATGTGATTTTTCATCAATGAAATTAATATTGTTAATTTTATTTATTTCATTTAATTTATTTATTTTGTTTCCTTTACTTACGTTTGTGTTATTTGTATTCATATGCATAATATGTTTATTAGAAATTATATTATTATTTTTTATAAGTTGTACATTATTATTCATAATATTATTTAAACTGTTTATGTTCATATTTTTACTTGTTTGTGAGATGGTATTTTTATTATTTTCTAAATTTGATTTCATATTGTTTATATCAATATTGTTTACATTCTGATTTATCAATTTACTTTGATTATTTATATTTTCTGTAATATTTTCAATTTTATTATTCATCAATATATTTTTTTGATCATTTCCCAATATATCATATTTAATACTATCATTAGCGCTGTTATTAATATTCTTATTAATTGTGTTATTATTGTTATTAACATCGTTTATAACATTATTATTTATGGTATTATTTTTATTTTCATTAATGTTACTGGTAATCTTAATAATATTATCATTAGTATTATTTATTAAGTTTTCGTTAATACTTTTATATATAATGTTATTGATTCCATTATTAATTTGTTTATTATCAATTTTTACATTATTATTTATACTGTTTTTAGTATTGATAATACTACTATTACTACTAGAATTGTTTTCTAAAATATTATTTCCTTTATCATTATTTACATAATTGTTATTGTTATTACTATTTTTATCACAATTGCTATTATTGTTTCCACCTTTTTCATTATTATCATTATAACAATTATCTTTGCTATAATTATCACTTTTATTAATGGAATCACTATTACTATTTATAATATTATCATTTAAATTATTTTCATCACTATTACTATTGATAATATTATCATTTAAATTATTTTTATCATTATTACTATTGATAATATTTTCATTTATATTATTTTTATCATTATTACTATTGATAATATTTTCATTTATATTATTTTTATCATTATTACTATTTATAATATTTTCATTTATATTATTTTTATCATTATTACTATTGATAATATTATCATTTATATTATTTTTAACATTATTACTATTTATAATATTTTCATTTATATTGTTTTCATCATTATTACTATTTATAATATTTTCATTTATATTATTTTTATCATTATTACTATTTATAATATTATCATTTAAATTATTTTCATCATTATTACTATTTATAATATTTTCATTTATATTATTTTTATCATTATTGCTATTCATAATATTATCATTTAAATTATTTTTATCACTATTATTATTATTATTATTATCATCATCATTATTATTATCATCATTATTATTATCATTAATATTATCATCATCATTATTATCATTATTATTATCATCATCGTCATTATCATCATTATTATTATCATCATCGTCGTTATCATTATTATTATTATTATTATTGTTGTTGTTATTATTATTATTATTATTGTTATTATTATTATTACTATTGTTGTTGTTATTATTATTATTATTATTGTTATTATTATTATTGTTATTATTATTATTATTGTTGTTATTATTGTTGTTATTATTATTATTGTTATTATTATTATTATTGTTGTTGTTATTGTTATTATTATTATTATTGTTATTGTTATTATTATTATTATTATTATTGTTGTTATTGTTATTATTATTATTATCATTATTGCTATTATTATCATTACTGTCATTGTTATTGTAGTTATTGTTATTATTTCCATTGTTATTATCGTTATTAGTATTAGTATTAATATTATTATTATTTTTATTATCATTATTATTATTAGTATTTTTATTATTATCATTCATACTGTTATTTATGTTATTACTGTTTTTATCATTATTATTATTAGTTAAAAATGTATTAGTATTCATTTTACATTTATTTAAGTCATAACTATTTAAAAAATCAATTTTTCTATTAAGCGAAAAATCATTAACAGAGTTATTGTTAACTATTATATTATCCACTTTTCTTTTTAAATTATTTGACGACAATCTTTTTAGATCAATATCATGAAAGGTTATATTTCTATTATTTGAAGATTTTCTTAAATTTGAATTAATCATATCTTCTTTATTATGTATATTTAAATAATTACTTAAAGCATTATTATTTGTATTTATGTCTTTATTTGAATTACATATTGCAGAACTGAAATTATTTTTCATTTTTATTTGATTTATTATAGAAGTGTAACTATTATTTTCATGGTTATTATTTAAATGCATATTTATATTTACATTACTATTAAAAAAATTGTTTAAATTTGAACTAAAATTGCTAGAATTAGGGTTGCAATTACTTGATAAAGTATTATTTAACTGTTTTTCATCTGTAAAATTATTTTTTTGTTCATGATTCTCAATAGAAATGGAATTGCTTAAATTAATATTTAGAGAATTTTTTTTATTCTGATTATCTATATGGTGAATATTTAGATTAGTATTTTGTATTGTACTATTATCTATAAGTGAATTTGTAATCTTTTTATCGTCATTTTTATTACTTAAATTAAATTTTGAATTATATGTATCTTCATTTATTTCTTTTTCCATTTTATTATTTGAATTATCTATACTTTGATTCATTAAAATATAATTATTTATCCCATTTTGTTTAAAATTATTTCCATATGAATTATTATTATGTAAATCTAGTTCACTTTTTAGTTTTGAATAATTTAATATTACCTCTTTTTCTTTTTTTATATTCTCATTTATATGATTTATTTTTTTAATGAAACCATTATTTATAATTTCATTATTATTTGGAGTAAAAGTATTTTTTTTTAAATGGCACTCATTTAATCCTGATTTATTATTAGTATGTTTTTCATTAATGTTAATTAATTCATTTTCATTTTTATATAAATCATTATTAATATCTTCATTAATATTATTAAAAAAATTCTCATCTGATAATTTTCTTTTCTTTAAAATTTCATTTTGACAATTCAGTACATTTTCATTTTGATTACTTAAAATATACTCCATTTTCTTATAATTAAATTTAAAAAAAAAAAAAAAAAAAAAATGAAAAAAAAAACTAAAACTTATTTTGATAATGAAAAGAAAATTGGTATTTTTTAAAATTCACTTAAAATATTAAAAATTAGTTAATTGCAAAAAATAAAAATTTATGCAATTTATGTATTTAATAAATATAAAAAAAAAAAATATATTTTTAAAATTTTTACTTTTCATTTTTTAAAAGATAAATACTATACTTATTTTTATATACATTCATCATAATTGATTTTAAATTTCATATCTTTTTGGTTTAAATTTTGTAAATGAATATATAATGTTTCGAAATTTTTTTTATTAATCATATATATTTTTATTGGCATGCTGAATAAGTATTTTTCAAAAATGAAAAATTTGAATTTTTTAAAAATTAAAAATAAATATACTTATTTTATTTTATTTTATTTATTTTTTTTTTTTGTGTTCTTTCTTTCTTCTCATAATGATGTAATTTTTTTCAAATAAAAATAATGTTATTATTAAAAAATTTTTAACAATAAGATTTATTTATAAAAAGAATAATTTCACAATAAAATTTTTATCATAAAAATATTAAATACATAATTGTTGTGTGCATTATGCAACTTAGAATAGAATTATATATTTTTCCTAATTTATTTTACTGATAGAAATTTAAAGATATAAAAATAAAAGCCATATAAAATTAAAAAAAAAAAAAAAAAAAAGGGCATGAAATCAATGTTTTTATTTTTTCCTCTCAAATATATTTTATCAATTATTATATATTTCCTTTCATCTAATAACTATATAATTAAAACACATAAAAAGATACATATAAATTATATAAACATTTCAATGTTTTAATTATATATTTAAAAGGAATTATATTTATAACTCATCTATTCATCTTTCCATATTTTATAAAATATATATATAAATAATTACAAAAAAAAAAATTGTTATATTTGTAACTTTTAATTATTGGTTTTTTATATATTATATTTAAATTATTATATTTGTAATTTAAGATGTTTAAAAAATTATAGGTTCATTATAACAAAATAATTGTCTTATTCATGATTTTTTTTAATATCTCTTTTTTTTTTTAATGTAATATATATTACTTGTAAAAAAAAAAATATGCCTCATTAATAATTTATATTACTCTTTTTTTATTTTTTGTAATAGTAAGTATTTTCAATTTATATTTTCACAGGAGGAAAATATATTAAGAAATAACTTATGATTTTTGTTGTTATTTGTAGTAGAATCTAAATTTTTTCATATGGATAATTTAATTTATTATATGTGTTATATATATATATATATATATATATATATTAATAACTTTTCATTTCGTTATTTAAAAATTATATCAACATGAAGAATATAGGAAACAAAAATGTTTCACAAAGATGGAAGAAAAAAAAAAAAAAAACGTTCATATGTTATCATAAATAATAATTTAGTTATATAATAAAATCTTCAATACATTTTAAAAAAAAAAAACGTCTAATTATAAGAAATCAATAAATATATATACATAATATAAACCTTTATTTTATCTTTTTATTCAGATTTATTAAAAATTATTTTTACTGTGAAATTAAAAAAAAAAAATGGTTTTATTTTCATTTTATTTTTGTTTTTTTTTTTTTTTTTTTTTTTTTTTTTTGCGTGCAAATATTTAAAAAAAAAAAAAAGATAATAGCGTGCAGTACATCTTAAGGATAAACAATAAAAAAATCATGGCATATTATATATATATAAAAAAAAAAAAAAAATTATAAGCAATTTTAAAAATATTATTATATGCATATATTTTAAAATAAAAATTATTAATTAAAATTAAATAAAAGCAATTTTAATATATTTTGTTTTTATGTTTAATTTTTAAAATAAATTATAATTGTAATTGTCATGAAATATTTTCTTTAAAATTTAATATTACATAAACGTATGCTACAGAAAAAAAAAATAATTAAAACAAATTGAAGTGGAAAACAAAACAAAATAAAAATATTATAAATAAAATTAAATATACAGAAAAAAAATAAAGATTAATATAACAAATTAAAGGCATTGGAAAAATAAGATCAAAGAATAGGTTTTAAAAGAAAAATAGAAAAGAAAAATAAGGCCAAAAAAAAATGATAACGTTTAATTTCTTTTATTTAATGCCATAATTAAATTCTTTTTAAACATATTTTTTATTGATTACTTAAAATTTTTTTTATAAATTAAAATATATATTTAGTTCTGAACAGTCATATATTTTTTTTTAACAAGTTACTAATAAAAAAGGAATAAAAACATTTAAAAATTAAGAAATATAAATAAAAATAATTCAAATTATAAAAAAACATGTCATTAACTAATTCTACCAAAATTTTTATTGGAAGTATACCTAAAGATGTTACAGAGGTAATAATGTGAATATATATATATATATATGTTTCGTTTGATTTTTTTTTTTTTTTGTGTTTATTGTTTTTTATATTTAAGAAAAAAAGAAAGTAGAGATTTACAGATAAAAATGTTAAGTATTGTTTTTGTGAATAAAGTGAAAATAATATATGAACATTTTAATTTCATTGAAATAATAATAAATATATGTATATTTTTATAGGAAGAGTTAAAGGCAGAAGCGTCAAAATATGGTACAATAACTCAAGTTTATTATGTACCAGCTACAGCTCAAAGTCCAAGGGGATGGGCATTCATTACTTATGAACAAAGATCAGAAGCATATAAAGCAATTGAAGCTTTAGATTATAAATGTATTTTTCCAAATAGTCAAAGACCACTAGATGTGAGATTTGCTAGTTATAAATATAATAACCCAACAGATATACAGGCAGCTAATAAAAATATTTGGCAAAAACATGTAACATCAGATGGACACCCATATTATTATAATTCCATTACTGGACATTCACAGTGGGAAAAACCAAAAGAAATATTAACAACAAATTATACAGGAAAAAGTACAGTAGCATCATTTGGGCCACCAGGTGCAAATGTTTTTGTTTTTCACTTACCATCACATTGGACAGATATGGAATTATATCAAGTAATGAAAAATATTATATACACATATATAAACATACGTACATATATATAAATATACATACATATATATATAAATATACATTTATTTCATTTTTTTGTAAAATTTTAATTAGCACTTTCAACATTTTGGATATGTAATAAGTGCAAGAATTCAAAGAGATTCCAGTGGAAGAAATAAGGGATATGGATTTGTGAGTTTTAATAACCCTGAGTCTGCTTTAAATGCGATTAAAGGTATGCACGGATTTTATGTATCAGGAAAACATTTAAAAGTTCAATTAAAAAAAGGAGAAGAACATTATGTGCAAATGAATTCACCTGCACAACCTCAACTAACCCCTGCTCAACCATATTCTGTTCAACAGCCAATAATAGGAAATCATCATCAACCATATATGACACATTTGATGTATGGAGGTATGGATTCCCCAAATCAAATGAGATACAACACATATTCACTAAGTAGATAATTATATACTCAAATAAATATATCTATATTTATAAATATAAATATATATACATACATACATATAAATATATATATATATATATATATATATATATATCTATCTATATGTATAAATAAACAAATATATATATATTTATAAATATATATATATATATATCTATATACATATATATGTATATACATATATATAAATACATATATATATAAATATAGATTTATTTATATATAGAGATATTTATATATAGATATAGATATATATGTATATTTAAATCTATACATGGATATATAAAAAGAAATATATTTAAAATACTATCATATTTTATAAATGAAATTAAACTTTTATCTCTTTTTTTATTTTTAAAAATACACTTTTATATCTTTCACTTTTTCTGTTTTTCTTTTTTTTATATATTTCCTTTTTTTTTTTCTTTAATGTGATAATTTTTATCTTTACGTATACACACTATATCAAACTAATATTTTAATATTTCTTAAATTAGTAATATATTAGGAAAGTGTATTTCAAAAAAATACTTTATGCTACCATTTATTAATCCTTTTTACATACCATCTTTTATATTATGTACTTATTATATGTATATATATGCATGTATATGCATTTTTTTTTATTTTTATAACAAATTATTAAATATGGGAAAATAAAGAATACTTCGATTTTGATTTTAATTTTTTATTAGAAGAATTCTGTTTTTTTTTTTTTTTTAAATGTACAATTAATAAAAAAAAAAAAAAAACATAACATATGTATACATAAATATATTCATATACTTATATATATAAAAAAAAATGATGTCATAAATTTTATAAAAATAAAAATATCATTATATATATATATATATATATAAAGATAAATCGTTTCAATTATTTAAGATATTTATAAAAAAGAATTTTTTTTTTGTTTGACATTAAAAATGTTATTGTAAAATAATGCTTTTAAAGTTATTAAAAAAAAAAAAAAAAAATGATAAAATTTATAAATATAATTCTATTTCTTTATATATCTCTTTTGTTTTTATTTTTTTTTAATTGAAGTCTTATGTTATTCAGTAGATACCATGTAGTAAAAAAAAAAATAAATAAATATATCAAACTTTATAGAAAATACATCATCTTCATTTATAATAATATATTTTTCTACACATATGTATAAATTATAGTATATTTAACACATTATTATTAAAGTTTCGTATTTATAAATTAAAATTATTTTATTCAAATATTCATTTACAACAATTATGTATTAAAATAATCCTTTAAATATTAATGTATATATAAATATATATATATACATATATATATATATATATACATTATTTAATTGCATTTCTATTTTTATAAAAAACATGATAAAAAAAAAAAAATTTACAGTATAGACTTAAATTTTTTGTTTCCATTTTAGCTAAAGTATTCTATTAAGAGTATATTTCATACAATTATTTTAATACTTTTGTTTTCTTATATTCTCTAATATTTTATATACATAGATATGCAGTATTAAAATCTCAATTTTTTTTTTTTTTTTTTTTTTTTTGTTTAATAATAAAAGATATATAAAATAAAAATGTGTTACGTATCTGTAGATAAAAATGAAAGAATCATATTAGTTTATATATTAAATAATAATTAAATTTTACATAAATAACGGAAAATTAAAAATATATATTTATATAGTTTTAATAAATGAATCTTATTTCATTTTTCATTATAATACATATATATATTAAGGGAAAAAAAAAAATACTAAAAAAATAAAATTTTACTATTGTAATAAATTAGGTAAAATATATTTCCAAAAAAAATAATATCTTCTTATTTTTCATTTTTTATTTTTATTTATTTTTTCATTTTTTTTTTTTTTTTTTTCTAGTTTTTGTTTTGTAGTACATGGTTTATTTTAATTCTAGTAATAAAAAAAAAATATATATTTACATATAAGTAGATATTTTTTAAATTTCTTTTTCATATTTTAAACAGAAATATGTAACATATATATATGTAAACAATTTTTAAAGCATGCATAAATTGAGTCATAAAAAATTTACAATATTGTGAATATATATATATTTTTTTTTTTTCATAAATTTTTTTTTAGATGATTTTAATTCTTAGAAAAATTTTCAGTTAATGATTTTTTTTTTTTTCACATAAAGTAGGAAAAAAATTTTATGATGCTAGGATATAGGTGTTCAAAAATATATGAAAATTGTTTTCTCAAAAAAAAAAAAAAGAAAATTAAAGAAATATGGATTACAAGAGTGAACAACTAGCCGAAAAGGAAAGCTTATCTCTGTTATATGAGCATACAAATGAGTTTATATGTTTAAATAATAATAGTTTTAAGATTTTAATTGAAAATAAAATTAAAAAAATTTCCTTTTATATATTATTTGAATATACAGAGAAATATCCTGATGAATCTCCTATTTATAAAATTGTCGAAAGTAATTTTTTTTTCATTATTTTTTATGAATTTTTATATTTTTACCTTCTTTTTGTATTTTTTTTTTAATTATGTTCTCTTTTCTTTTATTATATTTATATTAATAAAATTGAATTATTAAAATACAAAATTAACGTGTTTTTTTAGGTAAAAATTTATCAAGTTCCTTAAAAAAAAATGTGGAAAATCAGATTAAAGAGACTATAGAAAATAATTTAGGATACAGTATGATTTATAGTATAGTGGAAAACATAAGGGTAATTAACAAAAAAAAAAAAAAAAAAAAAATTAAACAAATAAATGTAATAAGTATATTTTAGAACTATATTAAGATATATTTAATTTTTTATGATTACATTTACCTTATATATATATATATATTACTATACATATATTGTCTTTTTAAAATGTTAAATTATTTTTAAAAAATAATAACAAAAAATTATAATATATTCTTAGACATATATTTTAGAAGATATAGAAGAAAAATCAATGTATGATGAAATGATTGAAAGACAACCAAAATCATTTGAGGAAGTTATTAATGAAAATGCAGATGATAATAAAAAAGATGATATTAATTATGAAAATGTTCTGGAAATGAAAGAATTGTGTGAAGAAAAGGTATATATTTTATAAATCTTTAAGAACATAGATGAATATTTATATTGCTCATTCACGTTGTATATAACTATTATTTTTATTATTGAACATGTTATTTTAATAAATAATTATTATTATCATTTCGTTTTTGAATGTGTTTATAAATATATTAATTTATTATGTATTCGATACGAACTCATTATTTTTAATGTGTACTCTTTTTGGTTTATCATATATACACTTTATATTAATTTTTAGTAATTGAATTTTTTTTTTTTTTTTTATATCAATATATTTTAACATGTTATTCATAGTATCGTGTAACCGAAGAAGAATTTAATGCATGGAGGAAAGAATTCTATAAAGATATTTTTGATGTTATGAATAATAATGGTAATTTAGATAATCCAACAGGAAGAGAACTATTTGAAAAAGGAAAATTCAATTTATTAGATACTGAATATGATGAAGGTAATCAATTTTATATTTTTTCTTTTACTTTTTAATTAACATCTGTTTATTTTTCTAATTTTTTCATATTATACTTTATTATAAATGAAAAATATAATAAGAAATTTATTTATTTATTTTTTTTTTTTATAGGTGAAGCTAAATGGAGTAATGAAGATTTATTTTGTGATATTGATTTAGATGTTTAGCACATTTAAATACATATATTTTAGTTAATTCTTTTATTAATTATTTTACCTTTTTTTTTTTTTTTTTTTATTTTTTTTTTTTTTTTTTTATTATTTTAATAAACAATTTTTTAAAAAATTATTAAATATATATTTATTTATTTTTTTTTTTTTTTTTTCTATGGAAAGTAATCATTTTATTTAATTGATAGATTATTTATCAATTTTTTTTATTTCAATTTTTTTTTTTTAGCATTCTTCATAATGAATTATATTTATATATTTTTTTATTTTTTTATATTTTCTTTTTTTTTTTTTTTTAAAAATATACTATTTTTTTATTTAAAACAATATGTAAAAAAAAACTAAAGTTTCTTAAATTCAATACTTATGAAAAAATAAAATATATGTAATACTCAAATTTACCTATTTTTATTAAATATCATAAAAAAATATATATTGATTTATAAATTAACCTTATATTTTTTTTTTAATCTTTTTATAGAATTATATATATATTTTGTATTTATATAAATTTAATTTAAAAAATATATTTAATAAATATAAAAAGAAGGATATATGATGTTAAAACATGTGGTTTGGTGTTTTTATACAAATATGTTTAAATAACTTTTTTATAAAACATGGGGAACACTATATATAGTAACATAGGACATAGTACAACAGATCTAGATGATATATATTGTAAATATGTAAATAATTTATACAACATTTACAATTATTTATTTAAGTATGAACATTTTTTTTTTATGAATTCTTACACCTTAAATAATTTTTATCATGTTTTAGAAGTAATAAAGAAATCTTTACGTAATAAAAAAATATATAATGTTTGAATATTTAATTTTTATTAAAAGAAAAATTAGTATAAATTTTTTTTAATTAAAATATTTTTATGTTTAGGGAATTAATAATAATGAAGGCCATGTTTTAATAAAAATATGCAAATTAAAAAGTGAAGCTCATAAAATAAAAAGAATATTATACACACTGAAATTCCTTTTTTCTTTTGATTTATTTCCAAATGTGTTAGTTTACTATTAATTTTTGTATTATTATAATATATAAAATTAACATATTTTTATTTAATTAAAATAATTTATATATTAAACTCTTCTATATAAGTATATATTTATTCCTTTTTTTTTTTTTTTTTTTTTTTTTTTTAGTTTGCCTTATAACCGAATGAGCGTTTACGAAAATAATATTTATATATACAGAAGATTTATATTTAAAAACTTAGATCAGTATTTATCTAGTGAAAGAAATAATTATAGCTTTTATTATTTTTTTATATTTCAAATATTCTTATCTGTTATACAACTACATTCATTAGGTGTTTATCATGGTCACATAAAAAGTGAAAACTTTCTAATACAAAATAATATGCACATTCTTATAACAGATATTAATATTTTGAATAATTATCTATATTTTATTCCTAAAATAAGGTATATTTTTTATTTTGTAGAATAGGAAACTTTTAAATATATATATATATATATATATATATTATATAATAGTATATTTTAAAAAGCAAAATTTAAAGGAAGAAAAAAAAAAAATAACAATATACGTAATTATAATATCTCACTCTAGATGAATTTCTTTTTTCTGTATTAATAACATATATTTTTTTTTTTTTTTATCCTTTAGTATAAATATATTTTAATATATGTTTTTATTAGATACAAAAATAAAAGGAAAGGAAGATTAAAAAAGCTACAAGAAGATATATTTAATTTAGGTTTATTAATATTAGAAATTTTGCTAAAAGATAAAAGTGTATCTTACTTATTTTTTAATGGAAATTTTGATGGTAACGATGATAATTTTTATACCGAAACAAAAGAAAATAAGAAATTATACCTTACAGAAGATACAAAACGACAAAAGTTTGATAATTATAATTTATCAAAAAAAAAAAATAGTGAAAAATTTTTTCATGCCCTATCTTTACCAATTATTAATAAAAGAATGAAAAATGAAGAATATGATTATTTCAAAAAAAATAAAGATGTAAGAATGAATATAGATAAATACAGATACTACAACTATCATTATATTAATAATATTAACTACATAAATATTTATAATGATATTTATAATAATGTAACTTCTTATTCTGTAATTGAAAGTAATAACGAAAGTTGTTCATATGGTAATGATAAAATTCTTAAAAGTAAAACCATATTACATAATGATAATGAAATTGATGCAAAAGAAGATATTCATGCACATAGTGATTTTGATGTTTTGAATTCCAAAAAGGAAATAAAAAATAAAGTGTTACATAATTTGAATTTTCAGAAAAAACATGATTTATTTTCTGATAATTCTTATATGTTACTTAATAATTTGAAAAAAAGGAAAGATAAGAAAAGTCAGAAATATAAAAATAATAAAGTTGTACCATATAAAATATGGAAGGTGGTAAATTTAGTAAAAAATCCTTTTATTATATATTCTCTTATTAATCATTTTTTTATACAAAAAAATAATAATATATTTAAAATATTCAATTATTGGTCCTATTATATATTTCCAAGCACATATAAATATGTTTTCTTTCCTCTTTCTATACTTCAATTACATCCTTTATTTAAAAATTCTAATTTCTTTATTTTGCTAATACATTTTAATTTACCATTTATATTATTTCATTTAGATATTTTTTCTGAAAAAGAAAAAGATAAATACATCCTATTAAAGTTAAATGCAAAAAATAGACATGATTATTGTAAAAATAAAAATTACAATGTATTTGATAAAAACTGTGTAAACAGAGATTCAACAGATAAAAATAATAATAATCGGAGTAGTTATAAAAAATTATTTTATTATAAAACAATTGTCAACTTATTTACTACTAGTGTAAATGAACATCAAATGAGAACATATATTGTTGATACAAATTTAAATAATCAATTAAAAAAGCAAATTTTGCAACAATGGATAAATTACAAAAAAAAAAAAAAAGAAGAAAAGAAAAAATGTTACCACTGTAAAAGCTACTTTCCATTTCCTATTCTTTCATACAAAAATACTCATTTATTTTATAAAAGGTTTTTAGAATTTTACAAATTCATATATTACTGTATATTTTACAAAGAAAAAAGTTATATGGATGTTTTCGGTTATCTTGAATTTTATAAAAAAAACATTTATTTACCCCTATTCAACGATTTTTATTTTAAAAAAAGCACTTCTTATGAAAATAAAAAATTACATAAATGGTCCTTCAATCAAGATATATATAAACTAGTGAATATTATTATATCCTCATATAATTCTATATCATATGAATCCATTAAAATATTAGCCATAGAAATAATATATTGCATTATTTGTCATTTAAGTGACTGTACATTAAACAAAGAAATAGTATCTTTTTTATTATATTGTTTTAATAATTCAACTAATAAAATTAAAGTTCTTATATTAAAATGTTTTTACAAAATAATAAATAATGCAAATACATATGAGCATATGCATATATACGTTGAAAAATTTTTACCAAAATTTTATTTGCTAAAAAATAGTGAAAATTATGAAAAATATTTTTATGCAAAATATTTACCACTATTTTCTTTTATTACAATTCAATACATATATAATGCAAGTTTATTAAAAAAAAAAAATAAAACTATAGAAAATACTTTATCTGAAGTTAAATATATGGAAACATTAAATGAAATAAGGAACCAATTAGTTTTTCTTCTGAACTGTTCTAATGATGAAATTTTATTTGAATTTTATGAAAATATAAATAGATTTTGTAAAATTATGAACAAAAAATGGGTTAAAATTTACATATTACCATATTTATTATCAAATATTTACAACAGTGAAAATAAATTCATAAGAGCCATGTGTGCAAAAACCACAATTAGAATAATATTTTACATAAATCAAAAAAAGATTTATAAAAATTTTATTGAATATTTAAAACCGTTGTTTTTTGAAAAAAATGAATTGATGCTAGAATTTATATTGTGTGAATGTAACTTTATATTAAAAAAAAGTTACAAAAAATACCATGCAAAAAGTCAAAAGGTGTGGATATTTTTCAAAAAAATTAGATTAAATCATCTTTTGGATCATCCTTCTGGCATAATTAGGAATTTAGTTCAAACAATAAATAAAAATTTACAAAAAATAGTATGTTAAAAAATATGTTAAAATGTGCTTAAAAAAAAAAATATAAAGAGAGAGTTTATTAAAATAAATATATATCAATTCATTTTTACAATATAATTTGTAATTCTTAAATTTTATTTTATTATATATGTTACTTTATTTACTTTTTTTAGTTTATTTAGACTATTTGTTGTGATTTTTTTTTTTTTTTTTTTTTTTTTGTTTGTTTTATTTTTTTATTATTTTTAGTATATCTGAAATATATTTTAAAAATTTAAATAACAAATAATAAAATATTTGGAATATTAAAAATATATTTAATGGAAAATTTACACTTATAGATTTCCCCAATATTTTTATTTTTCTAGTTATTTTTTTTTTTTTTTTTTGAAAGCTCTCATCTAAGAAAATTTATATGCACATATATATTTTTCATTGTTTATTTTATTTATATTTTAGCTATATTTTTATTTTTTTCCATATTTGGCTATTTTTTTTTTTTTTTTTTTTTTTTTTTTTTTTTTTTTTTTTTTATTCGCTATTAAATGTAAAATATAAGTATTCATCAATGAATAAATTTAATTTTTCCATCCATACCTTTCAATTATCAAAGGAAGTGTGCTATTGACACCGTTACACATAATTTTTTTATTGCATGCATAATATGGTAACTTTTAGAAAAAAAATTATATAAAATTTTTTTTAGTAATGAAATAAAAAATGTAAAAAAAAAAACAAAAGAAAAAAAAAAAAATAATAATAAAGTATTTTTACAAATGTAGAAACATTTTAATTTTTTATACAAAAAACATTTTTTCTCATAGTTCTATCATAAATTATATGTATACATAACATTTAAGTTAAAATGTGTATATGAAATGTAATTATTTTTTTTAAAAATTGTAAATTTTCATAGAATTATATCATTAATTAATTCTATGTAACAAGTTACATATCCTATGTTGTTTTAAAACTTTCTTCATTTGAAAAAATTTTAAAAAAATATAGCATTTATTAATATTTACATAAATAGAAATTAAAGCAATTTAGTTAATTAATGAATAGAACAAAATGATTATTTTTTTTTTTTAATTATTAAACTCAGCACACAAAAAAAATAATTGACAACTTCAATAGATAAATATATATATACATATGGATGTATTTGTATATATGTTTTTTACTTTTTTCTTTATTCATTTGTATTTAACTCTTGAATATTAAAATAATTTCAACAATAAAATGTTTTTAAATTTAAAATTTTTTTTAATACCACCAAAAAGGGTAAAACTTTTTTTCTTTTAAGAGAAAAAAATATTCTCTTTTTTTTTTGTTAATCTTTTTGTTATATTTATAATTCACATTACATCTTGTATTCTATAAAAAAAAAAAATACATATATATACATGTAAATATATTGATATATAATTATTTTAACTACAAAAAATTAGAATTTACTATTAGTCTAATTTTTTTATTTTTTTTTTTTTTTAATTATTTAATATTTCTTTTCACTAATTGTTACATTATTTAATTTTAAATATAAGTTAATTATATAGTACTCTTTAAAAATATGTCTATCATTAAAAAAAAAAAAATAACAATAAACAAGTGTGTTAACTATTTTTAATATTAAAAAAAAAAAAAAAAAAAAAAAAAAAATACTAAACTAGAATAAATTTTTAATATTTATTTTAAAGTAAAATTTTTTTAGAATATATATTTGTTTATAATTTTTTAAAAAGAATGGAAGTGTTACATAATGTACAGCATATAAATGAAAGGATTCCTGAAATTACAAATTTTAAAATATCTGATGACCAGAAGTTAAGTGTAGAATCAAAAAAAGACGTTGAATTTTACATGCAAGCATTAGCAAATTTATATTTAATAACAAAACAGAAAAAAAAAAACTCAAAACTTTTGGTAGACTCTGATAAATACAGAAGTTGCGGTTGCAAAAAAGGAAGAAGATCTAGAAATAGCAACTTTTCAGGTCAAAATGGAAAAGGAAAAAATGAAAATAATAAAAATAATAATATAAACAAAAATTCAAATAATAAGAATAACAATGATTGTTATGACGATGGGTCTGATAGTGATAACGACGAAAAAAAAAATAACTTCAACAAAGAAGAGAAGGAAAATGATAAAAGAAAAAAAAAGAAAAAAGTAAAGAAAAACAGAGAAAATGAAAATTCAGAAAAAGAAGAAAGTGATGAAGATGAAAATATTAATGAAGACGATGCTAATTCTGAAAATGAGGTAGAGAAGGATATAAATATGAACGAAAACACTAATTTAGAAAGGGAAATAGAATGGATGCAAAGCAGTGAAGAATTAAAAATTACACAAAAAAAAAGAAAAGTAAGTAATATAGATATTAGTGGAGAAAGTAGTATAAATAACGAAAATTCATCTCAGAGATATCAAAGTTATCAAGATTCTCATGTCAATACAAGTATATCTGATAACACCTTAAGCCTCACGAAAACAATAGAAGCAAATGAACAAAAAAAAGATAAGGAAAATTTGGATAACTCGAACCCATTTACTAGTATAAATTATTATAATGAAAAAGAAAAAGACATTGATGAGAAAAATCCATTTAATTCAAATGAAGATCTTTATTTTTGCTTGGAAAAAAAAAATACAAAAATTAAATTAGATAATGTCTTAAAAGAGTTAAAACTAAAAAGTGCACAAAATATACAATATCCAAGAACAAATAGCGGCAATCCTGATGATGAAAATATTTCAAATAATAATACAAATGAAAATTTACAACAAATAGGAGGATATAAAAATAGAGTAGGATTAAACGGTACTAATTCTAACTTAGCACATAATTCTCATAATTCTCACAGTATTATTCATCACTATGTAACAAACGTTGGACAGATAAATAAAGCTCCTGTAAAACGTGCTTCTTATAATTTAAACAGAAAATCACAATCATTTGGCATAGATCGTCTATATAATACTGATAATTCACCTTACGGAAATAACATTTCTACTGATTTTAATAAATTTTATTCATGTACAAGCAATAATGAGTTACTACAAAGTAGAGAATACAAAAAAAATTGTGCATCAAATAACAATGAAAATGGTGAATATAATGAAGAAGAAAAGGTTACATATAAATGTGTTGGAGGTGGTATGAATTTCATTTCAAATCCTTTAAAACATGTAAAAAAATGTGTTCCTACTAATAATGGATACTATGGAAACTATAATTGCGTTGATGCTTTAAAATATATTAGGAATTACAATTGTACTAATCCAAAACAATATATAAAAAATTACAATTGTACTAATCCTAAACAGTATATAAAAAATTACAATTGTACTAATCCAAAACAATATATAAAAAATTACAATTGTATTAAGATTGTGAAATCAGCTATGTCTGATAATTTATGTTCATACAAAATTAAAAATATGAAAGAGAACTTAAATTGCCAAAAAGTTTCAAAAAATCTTCAACGTTTAGAAAGAAATTATGAGAAATTTGGAGATTCATATAAAAATTATATTAACAAGTATTTGACTAATGTAAGAAGAACAATTAATGATAAAAAAGAATGCTGTACAAAAAATATTAACTGTAACTATAATTTTTTCAGCAATAATTTTTGTAAATTGGCGTCTAATAATTGTTTAAACCTCAGTAAAGTTTATTCAAGAAAAAAATCTAAGAGTAAACCACTTAATAATAAGAAATATTTCTCATTCCTAAATGAGTGCTATAAAAATCATGTCAATTCAATTAAAAGAAAAATTGACAGAAACAAAAAATTTATTAATAATTACTGTAATGCTTGTTACATTGATTGTTCCAATAATGCAATTACATCTAATGAATTATCTAGAAAATCCTCTTGTTTTGATTATGGAAATATTGAAGTTAATTCAATAGGTCATATTAATTCTTTCAATGAAGAAGATATGGGATTAAAGGCTTTATATAAAACTAATTCTTACAACATAGTAAGAGAAACTAGTAACTCTACAGCTAGTTATAGAAGCTATGCTAATATTAACTCAAAAAATGATTTCGGTTATAAACTACAGAATGGAAATAATTGCTTAAATACGGGTATTAAAGCATTCAAATACTTGAAAAAAATTGTTCCTTCTTATGAATTTGCTGAAAATGAAATTATTTATGATGAAGATAAAAAAATATTTTTTGATTTGGAAGATAACACATACATTCATGTTAAGGGAAATTTATATTATAATACAAAAGATAAATTATTTTATGATATTGAATATGTCCAAGATTTTTCATATGGTTGTGTAAAAAGTAATATAGAAAATTTTTATAATTTTATGATCACAGAAAAATATGCTCCATGCAAAATAATTATGAAAATGTGCTCACATATTAATGAATTTATGTATAACTTATTAAGTTTAAGGAAATTTGAATTGTATTATAAAGAAAGACAAAATTTAGTTGAGATTATTATTAAGTAATAATATTTTGTCTTAAATTTATGTATTCTTATACTTTTTTTTTTTTAGCTTATATATTACTTTTTTAAATAATATATTATCAAATTTTAATATAATATGTAATATTATTAATTATAATGAACATTTATTTTTATTGTTTATTAATTTAAATTCTTAATTTATAAAAAATTATTTATATACATTCCACTTTTTATATTTTTTGAAAAACCTTTTTATTTTTTTTTTTTTTTTTTTTTTTTTTTTTTTTTTTCTATTACATAGAGTGTTTATATATATATATGGTATTTATTTTATTATATTTACTTTTATAAATATTGACTACCGAATATTTTTTCTAATGAATTCTTGTCTTCTAAGCTATTTTAGATATAAAGTGCCACTATTATATAACTTTTCTAATTTTTTATATTATAATTTTTTTTTTTTTTTTTTTTTTTTTTTTATCAAACAACAGTTGTAAAATATTCTATAAAAAACAATTTTTATTTTGTCTTTTTAAAAAAAATTTTAAGTATATATGTTTTTTAATATTTAAAAATTTCCCTCTGACGTATAAAATATAATATATTATTTATATTTTTTTTAACTATTTCATTTTTTCCATAAAGCTACTAAAAACTTTTATAAATAATTGTATCTTTAAAGTTACTGAAAAAATATAAAATTTTTATTTTTATATAAAAGTAATAGAATGTATTTATTAAACATACATAGAAAGTAAATAAAAAATTAAATAAATAAATATATATATAGAACTAATAAAATTGTTAAAAAGGAGGTAAAAATATATGAATTATTAAAAATTTGAATACATTACTATATATACTATAAAAAAAAAAAAATTAAAAATGAAATGAAAATATAAGATTATGCAATAAAATAATAATTTGTATATTTCTAAAAAATAAGAAAAACGTTTTTGAAAAATTATATTTAATTTTATGAATATGTACATTTATGTTTATACTTTTGCCATTTAAGGATAAATATTTGAAATATAAATAAAAAGGTTCAATTATTAAATTTATTTTAAATTATATAATGAGAAATACAGAAAGAGTGATATGTACTTAATACTATTTAAATTTCCATTTTTGAATAAAAAAAAAAAAAAAAATAAGAAAACTGTTTCATTATAACTCTCCTAGAAATATTGTATGGTCAGATGAGCAGGAAGCTATTATTTCTTCAAAAGGATGAAAACAAACATCATTAATAGTACTATGGTGTCCTGGAAGAGAATATTTTAAACTTTTTTGTTTATAATCATAAATATATAAATAATTATCTCCACTTCCACATGCTAAAAGATTATCATTGTTAAATCTTAATTTAATTAAATTATAATCAACGTTATATTTTGGTGCTTTCAAATTAAATAATAATTTTTCGTCACAAGAGAATGGTTGAATATCCCAAAAGCATATAGTTTCATCTGCACTAATAGAAGCTAATATAGTTTCGTCGTTATTTATATCTAATCCACTTATATAATCTTTATGTCCTGTTAATATATCTTTTAATTTGTAATTTTTACTATCATAAACTTTAATTGTATTATCAACACAACTGGTATAAATAAATTCTCCCTTTTTATCTGAACACACAGCCAATAAGGGAAAATCTTGTTTAATAGTATGAATCGATTTTTTGCATCTAAAATCCCATAATTTAAGAGTGCAGTCATCACTACATGAAACAAATGAGTTATGATTAATTATATCCAGAGCATTAACAATACTTGTATGACCTTTAAAACTTTTTATTTTTGATTCATTTTCTACATCCCATAAACACAAATTGTGATCAGCTGAAGCACTGCATATATAACTATCGTCTTTTGACCATTTTGCTTGTAATACTGCATTTTTATGCCCTCTTAAAACATTAATTGTTTCACATTCATTATACACATTATGAATCATAATAGTCATATCAAAACTTGATGAAGAAAGAAATCTCCCATCTGAAGAAAAATTAACTGAATAAACTTCACCTTTATGGGTGTTTATTAACATATTTGGAAAATATAAACCTGTTTTTCTTTCTTTAATTTCATTTTCTTCTTCTTCCATAGTATATATATTTGATTTAACAATTGCCATTTTTATATATTATGCTTTATTAATAATTATTATTATTTTATTTTGTTTATGTTATTTTTTTTCTTTTTATTTGTTTTTTTTTTTTTTTCCTTTTATGAAAATCCTCTTATATATTTTAATAACTTCATATTTATAAGAACCTTTCCGAATTTCTTTTATAAAGTTTCATAAATTTATAATCTAAGTTTTTTTACATATAAATGTGTATATAAGCAAATATTTTTATTATGGAATATAATGTTGGATAGTAGTATTGCTTTCCATGTGATATTTTTTTAATAATGCTTTTAAAACAAATTGTCAATTTTACTAATTTAGTTACATATTTTGTAACATTTTATATTTAAAATATAAGAAATTCAAAAAAATTAAATTATATTTATTACTTTTTTTTTTTTTAAATATTAATATAAATATAAATGTAAAAATATTTTTATTTAAAAAAAGTTTATTATATTTTTTAAAAGTTCACATTATCAAAGTATGAAATTCTTTAAAATTATGTTAATAAATTAATTTTTCCTTTTTATTTCATATTTTTTATAAACTACTACAAATTTATAATTATTTTTATTATTCATTGTTTTATTTTCTTGTATGTTTTTTTAAAAATAATTATATTAAGTTTCATAGTAAGATGAAGTATAAGTAAATTAAATCTGTAAATAATAATAAATGAGTTTGAAATTACATATACTAATGTTTTTACAATATATTAAAAAAAAAAAAAAAAAAAAAGGGGGAAAAAAAAGAAGAAAAAGGAATTATAGAAATTTATATATACATATATAATTTTATATTTTTTCGAAAATAAAGAAATCTTANCATAGTAAGATGAAGTATAAGTAAATTAAATCTGTAAATAATAATAAATGAGTTTGAAATTACATATACTAATGTTTTTACAATATATTAAAAAAAAAAAAAAAAAAAAAAGGGGGAAAAAAAAGAAGAAAAAGGAATTATAGAAATTTATATATACATATATAATTTTATATTTTTTCGAAAATAAAGTAATCTTATAAAATTTAATTAATAATTGTAGAACACAAAAAAAAAAAAAATAACATTGGATTATAAGATATTTAAAAATCCATATTATTTTTATTGATTTCAAGTTAATTTAATTTTCCTTATTTGTAATTAATAAAGAGATACATGTTTTTATGAATTTTTAAAAAATTATTAAAATATAATAATGCTTTTTTTATTAACATTATTTTTATAATATTTAAAACTTTTTCACAAAAACCAAAGTATTATATTCAAAGAAATAAAATTTTTTGTAATAACATTAACAAGAATTCTAAAATATATTATTTATTTAGATAATAATATAATAAAATTTTTTTTGTAACTCTATATTTTTAAATAATAGTATAGTGTATTTTTTTAGATAAAAGTATATCATATTTTTATGTAGTAACTTATTAATTTAATTAAATTTCACTTTTATAATATTCTTTGAATTTATAATTTTTTTAATTTTTTCTTTTCTGTTAATTGAAAAACTTTAAAAAACAATTATTAGTATTAAGTCTTGTTCATATATAAATTGATGAAAACAAAGATATGGCTAAAAAAAATTTTTTATAAAGCATTAATCCTTGTTTTTTTAAAATTAGTTTTTATGTTATTAATTAAAAAAAAAAATAAATGTTTTTTAAGTTTCTTTTTTTCTCTCTTGTTAAATTTTAAACTCATAAATTATGAAATATAAAAAATATATATATATCTATAAATTTTGAATAAAAAATTCAATTGAGAATAGACATCTATTTGAAAGAATATTATTGAGCATATTTTACTAGAACAATTATTGTTTTTTTTTTTCATTTAATTTCAATTTTTCAAATTTAGTTATATATAAAAATGTAGTAATTACATAAATTATTTTATTTTTTATATCTAGTTTAGTTTATTCATATTTTATGAGAAAATAAAATTATAATTTTATAAAAAAAAATATACTATTTCTTTATTTTGGACAAATTTAGAGTATGCATTTTTAATAATTTACATATGTAAATAACTCATATGAAAAGAAAAAAAAATTGTAATAATTAAACGTATTATTTTATTTAGTTTATATATTTATTTATTTTTTTTTTTTTATTTTTTAAATAAAAACTTTTCCTAAACTAATTTTTAAGAAAAATTCTTAATTTTTTTTTTTTTTTTTAGGAAAAAGAATGCATGCACATTTATTTGTGCCCAGAAAAAAATAAGAGCTCATTATTTATTTTTAGACAATTTCTTCATATTTACTAGTTCCTTTTCATATTATTTGATATATATATATATGTAACACGTAATTAATGATATTTTATAAAAATTAATTTTTCTTTTTTTAATCATATGTTATTACAAGTAATTTTTTAAAAACAAAAAAAAATGCACGTTGCTACATTAATGCTTTAAGTTGTAATTAAGGACATAAATAGTATTATACTTAAAAAAAAAAAAAATAAATAGTTCTTTTTTTTTTTTTTTTTTGTTAGAACAAATTAGTTCTGTTACAAAAAAATAAATTTTTTCTGTGAGAATATTTTTATATGTTTTTTTTTTTTTTTCTATCATATTACTAATAAATTAATAATATGAAGAATAATTTAAATTAAAAATATATGATTATAAATACATAAATATATAAATAATAAAATTAATATAAAAAACATGTAAATTGTTCAAAAGTAAAAATATTAAATAATTGATAATATATTTAAATAAATATATATAATTAAGTCATAATAACAGATAAATTCTGAAATATAAAAATGCTAAATTTATTTAAAGCTTTTATAAAAATAATTGGGTGAAAAGATAAAATATATTAATTATTATCTTGAAATGACTGTCATTATTTAGTTCAGAAAAAAAGATATTTCAAGATTTATTTTGTCCTTCATTACTCCAAGGATAATTGGACACATATTATTTCTTTTTTAGTAAAGAAGAAAATATTTTTATAAATCTATATTTTTTAATTAAGAAATATTATTTACATATTAAACGTTATTTTTTTTATTATTACTCTGACGAACATTTATATCTATTTTTTTATATATTTTTTTACGTTGTTAATATTTGTAATATTTTTTATCTTATTTTCCTTATCAGTTACTTCAAAATACATACAAAATTATAAGAATTTTTTATTAATTTTAATACTCTTTTAAACACGTATATTTTTTATAGAAATTTTTTTAAATTACAAGACTACTTATACGTGTTTTTAATAGAAAGCAAAATAAAAATTAGAAAAATAGTTATAACAATTCGTAAATAGAAATGTTATATTTTTGAATATATATATATATACATAATTATATTAAAATACTAAATTTTATCTAATGAAATATAATTCCAAGTGTGTATTTATTAAAAAAAGTAAAGTTTATTATTAGATCAAAAAATAGAAATAAGGATATATAAACATGAAATATTTATCGTAAACATTTCAATTAACGTATTTTATAAAAATGTATAAACGTATTGTTTTGAAAACATTATTTTTCAGTTTGTTAATATCATGCATAATTTCTCCTACAAGATTCTTTAATAATGTTATTAATGAGGAATCAGGTATCAATTTTATTAATTCAATTGAAGACAATTTATTAAGTGATAATAATGTAACATACAAAAATTCATACTTAAAAATCCATTCATTCCACTATAAAAAGGAAAAACTGAGTGCAAATGTGAACAACAAACATAGATACATTTCTTCATATGCTGAATATAAATATAAAAGGACACATTATGAATCACACTTTACAAATATTTTCTTAATTCAAAATCAAAATAAGAAAATAATTTTTTTGTGCTATAGATTATTTTACAATAACATTAATTATATATGCAAAATAAGAGGTCTTTATTTAAAGTACTTTGACAACAAATTTTTATATAAAATTAAAAATTCATTTCAAAAAAAATTGCAACAATCAAATAATAAATTCAGAATATGTAATAAAATATTAAGTTCTTTTATATTCATATTTGTATGCCAACAAATATTTTACATAAAGAGAAATATACAAAATATAAAAAAAAGGTGCATTCACACTACAAAACTTTTTATAGATGATACATTTTTGAAAACGCTTGATTATTGTATTCCTTATAAAAAAGAAAAAACAATGAATTTTAAAAAAAATGATAAAAATTGTGAATATTTTAAAGTTGATTTATGTGATTTAAATAGAAAAAATAATTATAATGTCTACAATAATTTGTATGATATTTATCATTCTTTTTATAAAAGTGTTCAGAATAAATTTCTTAATATATTAAATAATATTTATAAAAGCATTCCTTGTACTTTTGATGTACTATATCGTCATTTTTTTTTATTTTTTTTTAAAAGAATGAAAATAAAAAGGAGGTTAATGGCAACTGATGATGATGACGATTCAGATGAAGACATTGAAGATGAAAATGATGAAAAATTAGTGAGTCAAAAATTTCATAGGGCATATTCAAAAAATAATACAATACAATATTTTAAATGTTTTTTAGATAAAGCTGCTGATAACGTAAATGCAGATAATGAACTAGTAAGATGGGTTAATCCTATTACTAATTCATGTTATTGTAGTGAAGAAAACTCAGAACCTTGTTCAACAAATGACATTACTGATACAAATTTTGTTAGTCAATTAATGGATAGTGATTTTTGTGACACAAAACAGGTTCTTGATGTTAAAAATATATTTATAGTTTTATCTAATTCTAAAAAGTTACACTGCGAGAGTTCAAATAAGGTAGAAGATATTTCACAGAATGATTTATACAATTATTGTAAATATGGATTAAAAAGTTGGGATAACAATAATTTTTATGAATATATGAAATGCAATACTGTAAAAAGTAATGAAGAGAAAAATAAGGATGAATGTAAAAAAAAATGTGAGAGAATAAAATTTCTATGCAATGAAAATGCTCAATTTTATTCTTTTGAAAATTGTAAAAAATATTATGAAAGAGATTTAAATATGAGAGCTATATATACAGAAAATTTTAAATTTTTTGATGAAAATTGTAGTTATTTTGATATTTCAAATAGAGGGTTAGTTTTATGTAAGCATAAGAATGTAGATTGCGACTATACTGAATGGTCTGAATGGACTAAATGCTCAAAAAGTTGTAGAGAAAATGACTATGATTTTAATGCATTACAAAAAAGAACGAGACTTCTTCTTAAGGAAGCTTTATATGCAGGAAAATCTTGTAGTGTTGTTGTAAATGATAATAACAAGTTGTTAGATATTAAATTTTGTTCAAATTTACCTTATTGTAATCCAAATTTAAATGTAGACAAAGAAGATAAAATACCCCCTTTTGTTATTCCTTTAAACGAAATTGAAAAGGCAAATACATTAGATGATTTAAATGATGATGATAATGAATTATTAAATGAAAACTTTTTAAGTAATGATTCGGATATGCTAACTGATTGTATAATAACTGACATGTATAAACATGAAAATTCAATAGGTTATAGCGAAAAAATAAGATCTTGTTCTTGCCCTAGTTATGAAACTCCATGTTACTTTAAAGATATATATAATTCAAATAATTGGAAACCATCCTTAAAAAAATTGTGTCAAACAAATCCTAATATAAACGTTTTAACAGCAGATTATGTTATGATTGGTTGTGATATGTCAATTAGTTTTAAAAAAAAAGAAGTTGCTGTTAATACATATTTAGCTATGACGTTTGATTGCCAATCTAGCTTATTCCAATACTTATTTTGTTCTAAATCTAATGAATCTACTAGAACGAATTTTATTTATATAATTATTACTTGTATTTTTGGTGGTATTTCAGCTATATATGTAATTCATTTAATAATTAATAATAGTGGAAAATTTAAAGTATTACTTGGATTAAACGAAAAAAAACAATTAGATAAGCATTCAGATGAAGAAAGCGAAAATGAAGAGGATGATTCAGTTGACGTCGTTAGAGAAAGTGACAAAAATAATTTGATTAATGATAGTAATACTTCAAATAATGAGAAAGGCCTATCATAAATATATATATAAAAAAAAAAAAAAAAAAAAAAAAAAAATAAATTAAAATATTTGCATTCTTCAATTTATTTTTTTTTTTATAATGTCATAATTTTATTTACATATTTTTAATTATATATAATGTTATCTTATAATTTTTTAATTTTTTTTTTTTAAAGTTTTTTTTTTAAGTTATTTGATTAAAATAAACTTTATGTTGTATATACTTACTATTTATGAATACTTTTATAATATATGCTATTTTGTATTTCTTTTAAAAGTTACAGATTCACTTTTTCAATACATATTTTTTATAATTATGTAACACCTTTTTATAAAAATATAGAATTTTTTTTTTTTTTGCTGGAAAATATTATAAGATTGAAAGTATATAAATCATTAGGTAGGATATTTTATGTAAGAAATACTAATCCTCTTAATAAACATAAGAAGACAGATTTATAATTCTAATGGATAAATTTCGATGGAACAATATTATTTTATACATAAAAAAATAAAGGCTTATGAGTTTATTTTGTTTAAAAAATAAATTTTTTTTACCGTATAAAGTAGTAGTAAGCATATAGCTATTTTTAATATCCACATTCTAAAAGATTTTTAAAAAAATATATAATTAATTCATAAAAATGAAAAAATAAAACGTAAATATAAGTATTTCTATTTTTACGATTTATTTATTTCATCTGTTAAAAGTGACATTTTCATAAAATATTTTCCATCAATATATTATAAAATTAAAATTTGTTATTTGTTTATACAACTTTTTCTTTATTGTTTTTTAACCCTATACAAAGTATTATAATAAAATTTTATGCTTTCCGTTAAAGAAATTAATGATTTATTGTAATAAATGGAAAAATCCATTTCTGTATGAAATACACTAATACAAAATAACATATATATATATATTATATAAAAGTTATATTTAAATTTAAAAGAAAGTAAAAAAGTTATTTAATTTAACGTTTAATAATAAAAATAAATGAGGAACTATATATATTCATATATATAAAAAAAAAAAAAAAAAAAAAAAAAAAAAAAAAAAAAAAAAAAAATTTTTAAAATA
>NW_021628222.1:220637-223867 GCF_900005855.1 Plasmodium gallinaceum | reverse complement strand
ATAAAAAAAAAAAAAAAAAAAAAAAAAAGAAAAAAAAAAACACAAAATTTTTAATATATATATATATATATATATATATATATATATATATATATATTTACAACACAAATAGAACATTATATACCATTTTTATTCAGAAATATTATTCTGCATATCAGATATTTTTTTTTTAGATGCATATTTTTTAAAAAAAAAAAAAAATTAAAACAATGTATGTAAATAAAAAAAAAAAAAAAAAAAAAGTGAAAAAGGTGAAAAAAATAAGTATATATATAAAGATACATGATAGTATAAATCTTATTTTAGTTGGGAATTTTATTTCATCTTACTATAATTTTTACTAAATAAATTTTTTCTTTTACTTTTTATCTTGTGAATTTTCATTATATAAATAACCTTGAAGAATGAAAAATATATATATATATATATATATACCTTTTCTTTCTAAAATCATTATAATAAATTAATAAAAATAAATATATAAATTTTTTTTCTTATTCTTAATTTTCGATATATTTTTTCTTAATACAAAATTTATAATTGGTTAATTTTATCTGAACAAATAATATTATATGTGAATAATTGATTTTTGTATGAACAAATATAAATTATGTGTAAAATGACAGTTTATGCTTGAACAGCTAGCTTTACAAGATGGTCCATAAATATTTTTAAAGAAACATCATCTGTATTAATTATGTAAGATTCGTTAGTTGATGTTCCGAATGTGCTTCCACTTAAAGAATTATGTGTAGTAGATGGGTTGACTTTTGCTAATAAGAATCGACTTTGACTTCCTCCACTATTACATAAAACAAATTTCGGTATAGGAAATCGATCTTCTAATATAGATTTTGCATCTTCATGGGGTGCGTTAAGTAATTGCCGGAAATGTTCATATTCCGGCTTTTCATGAAACCCTTGTTCTCTCCATTGATAAATCATTTCTCCATACCATATAACAATATGAAAATAAGAATCCAATAAAAGAATAACATTTGATTTTAAAGATTGTGCATCTAATAGAACGGGTATAGGAGTTTGAGAATCAAAAGAATATTGTAATAATGCTGGTTGAATCATAATTAATGAATTCATAACGTTTTCTCTTAACAAAATGGTTCTATAATATGCTGTTTCATCAGGACTTGCATTAAAAGTTTGCAAAAAATGGGATCTTCTCAAATGATACATAAATTGCGGATATATGGAAAATTCAGATGATAAATGAAAAGAATTAACATCATCCTTTTGATAATCAGCAAAGGTGCTAACTAACCTTATAAGTTTTCTATCTAACCATCTTAAGACATCAATAGGTTCGTCTGTTTCGGCTTTTAAAACAGCAAATCTTGCCATTAAAACGGCTGCAGTCTCTTGGTCAAAACCTTGAGATATTTCTGCAATATTTGGTTCAGCAAATCTATAAGAAATTGTTGTTACACGTAACCTTCTCCTTCCACTAGGATGTTGATATAATGTTTGAAATTGTAAATATGCTTGTCTGTTTGGAGGTAATGAAGCAAGATTTTGATTAACGATTTCAAAATAAAATGCAATGGTAGATTGTCTGTCTAAAGCACATATAGTCCACTCACATGTTCCTCCTTCTCCTACACAAGTATCTGATACATAGTTTGCTGTTTTTTTATTACTTGAACATGCACCTATAGCACCACATACACGAAATTCTTTTGAACATATAATAGTTAGTTTTGCATTATAACCATGTTTTATATAACCTGTTGAATCAGTTTCAAATATTTTTTTAAAAGAATCTTTAAATACATTCATAGAAAAAGAATCAGCCATTACCATAAATCCATTCGTTTTTTCACAGCAAACTTTCATTTCATACAAACCTATTTGGTCTAATGAACATGCAAAAATATCAATAGCATGACCAGATGCAACAGCCCTATTAGCAAGTGTCATATAATATTTTAAAGCTTTTTTAACATGTCTAGCATTAGAATTCTCTTTTTGTAAATCTAAATGATGTCTAATTGATTCACTTAATGGAGTATCCACAATTTTTCCTGGAGACGTAGTATCAGCCCCTCCTATAAACATCATTATTCTTCCACTTAATTGATTACAACAGCATTCTAATAATCCTATTGCTACACTAAGAGCAACACCTGTGCATCTTTTCGCTCTTTGATCTGGAGGAGTTGGCCAATTATCTTTTTGTATATCTTCTAATAACATATTTATATTATATTCACATTCACTTACTGGTTGTAAAAATCTACGAGCAGATGCTGAAGTAGTGGAACTACGTGGATCATTTCTACTTCCTAAATTTAATTGTTTTTGTAATTCTTGAGCTGAAATATCTTTATTTCCTTTAAAAACATAAGATTTTAAACAGTCATGAAAACCAATCTCATGAACATAGCACATATTACCAAATGTTATTATTCCTATATATGCATCACCTGGCATTAAACTAATACATTGCTGAATAGAATCTTTTAATTGCTCTAATTCTTCTTCCAATAAACATGTATCAATTACAAATAAAAATGTTGGTGGTGGTATATCTCCAACATTAGATGGTTGAATATATTCTATATTTGAATACATAACATCAGCTGGCAAATTCTAAAAATAAATAGGCACATATATATATATATATATATGAATTTAATTTTAGGAGATAAAAATATTTATATATATATATATATAATTTTAAAACAAATGAATACATGCATAAATTATAATGATTATATATTTTTTAATATATATATATGGTGTTTATATATTATTATACTTTTTCTGAAATATGCTCAGCATAATGTAATGGAAATGGATTTTTTGTATTGGAAAAAGGGCAAGTCCATGTTTTATTTCTAAAATCAATATTACAATATGGATTTAAAATACAATTACTAGTTTTACATTTTAATGGTTCATATTCGACTAATTTAACACTACTATCATCTGTTCTTTTTAAAACAGTATATAGGCAACCTAATGGAACTTCAATTTTTGATGCCTCATTTTTTGTAGGTGGCCATAAATTCCAACTAAATCTAATTCCTGTTTGACTTTCTTGAAGATGTATATCCATTATTTTAACATATAGATATTTGTTAATTTTATTTTTTTTCTTTATTTTTTCTCTTTTCCTACTATTTTATCTTTTTTTTTTTTTTTCCTGCACTATGTTAATATTCTTGTATCATTCATAAATATACTTACTTTTTTTTTTTTTTTTTTTTTTT
>NW_021628222.1:217347-220628 GCF_900005855.1 Plasmodium gallinaceum | reverse complement strand
TTTTTTTTTTTTTTTTTTTTTTTCTCGTAATAATGTTTTTCTTCTTTAAAATTGCCTATCTTTTAACGTTTGTAACTACACTTTTTCTATTCTATTTTAATTTATATTTACTTTTTTAAAATATCACTATTCATACTAAAAAAAAATGTTATCACTAAATTATTTTTATTTTTTTTTTTTTTCTTTTATTTTGTGTATTATTAAAGTAATACTCATACATCAATATGTTACAGTTTAGTATATTCTGTGTAATTAAAAAGTTTTTTTAAAATAAAAAAAAAAATTTTTTTTACGAATACAATAAAATTAAAAACTTTTTTTTTTTGGAATTTTTTGGTAAATTAAAAAAAAAAAAAACAAAACTAAATGAAATGCCCATTCTAATATCTTCACTAACACTAAAAAATTTTTAGAATTTCAATTTCATTACATACTTTTAACATTTCATTTTTCTCATATTTTTAATATTTAAACATACTTTTAAGAGATTGACTAACTAATATTTATAATTTTTTCCATACACTTTAAAATATTTAAAAAAATAAAAAAAAAAAAATGAAATAGTATTAATAATAAATTAAAATTATATTTATATTTTTGTATATAAAATGAAATAAAAGAATCATATAAGAAATAGGTATATAAAAAAATAAGAAATAAATAAATGTAATATTATAAGAAAAAAAATTATTTTTTTAAAATAATATAATGTTGTTTAATATTCATTGGAAAAAAGTAGTAATAATAAAAAAAAAAAAAAAAAAAAAAAAAAAATTAAAAATACTTAAAAACAAATGAAAAAAATAAAGGAAAAAAAAAAAAAAAATAATAAAAAAGTAAATATTATTAATTTGAAAAAAATAATAAAAAAAAAAAAAAAAAAAAAAAAAAAAAAAAAAAGAGATAACTAAATATTTAGTAATAAAATGAGATATACAATTCTAAAAAATGTATAAATATTAGTATATACTTAATAATTGTGTAATAGTATGAATAAAAAAGAGATCAACGAATGAAAATATGAATTTATAAAATAGTAATAAAAAAGAGTTTTATTTAAATTACTAAAATTTTTAATTTAAAATAACAAGACATTTAATTATTATTACAAAATATAAAATATTCCACCTTATATATATCAAGTATACAAATAAGATAAAAGAAAAATATTAATATTTTTTTTTTAGTTTTCACAGTCTTTTCATTTATAATAAATTAAATACATATATATATATATATATATTTATTTATAGAATGAATTTTTCAATTTTTGTATTTTTTCCATTTAAAAAAAAAGGTTTTAAGATCCGTCTATTTTTACTAATAATTAAATTTTTAAGCTTATATATATATTTGTTTCAATGAAATTATTGGTTATATTTTTTTCATAAAAACGCTTTAAGAAAAGTTATAAAGTATTTTTCAAAATTATGTATATGTTTTAATTATATGAAAAAATAAAAACAAAATTTTTCTTTAATTCTGTATTTTTTTAATTATAATGATACGTATTTTTATTTTTTTGTCAAAATTATGTTTTAACATTTTAGTAAATTAATTTTTTATATTGATTTTTTTTATTATTATTTTTATATAATCCACATTTTTTTTTATAGCAACTTAATCTTTATTTATATATTTCTTCTACCTGAAGGCATATGGAAAGTATGAATATATATGAATATTTTTAAAAATTTTTTTTTATTTTTCTAATTATTCTAATTTTTATTAGTTACTTAATTAAAAAGCAATTATTAATATATTTATTTCAGTACTATATTTTTATTTTCAATTTGTGATATTTATTTTGGCTTATAATTTAGAATTTCTAAAAGGTAAAATTATAATGATAAAATAACGTTATAACTATAATAATATCATTTGGAAAATTTTCAATATTATTAAAAATGAAGGTAAATAATATTATCACTAAAAAATATTTTTATTCTTGATATAAATTTTTTTTTAAATAAAGGATATAAAAAATAGAAAAATTATTTCAAATCCTCTTATAAAAAATATTTTATGAAAAAGTAGAAATAAAATTATAATTTATAAATGATTCCTTTTAAGTTTTTTATTAAATATAATAAATTTAGACAGAAAAAAATAAAATAAAATAAAATAATAAATAAAATAAAATAATAAATAAGTAAAATAAAATAATAAGTAAAATAAAATAATAAGTAAAATAAAATAATAAGTAAAATAAAATCTATATTTAGGGAGTAAAAACATTTGTAGAAAAAATGAATTTATAAAATTTTTATATTTAAAAATTAGTAAAAACAATCTTTATTTTAGTATTAAGTTAAACTTTTTTATAGTTTTTTTTTTAGTTAAATTTTAAATAAATATTCCATTAATTTATGTTTTATAAACTTTATAGTAATTTAGTAAAACTAGTTAAAAAAAAAAACAATAATATAAAAATAATAATAATAGTTAAATTATTTAGTAAAATAAAAAATACTAAATGAATAAACCCATGGCTAAAGGAGTTACAATTTCACATTGTATTAAAAATTGGGAGCAAAAAAATGGCATATTATTTTAAATTAGAAAAAAAAAAAAATATATAAAAAAAATTATGAAAAATAAAAATTTGAATAATTTTTATAGGAAAAAAAATAAGTGAAGAAGAAGAAGTTAGTTTTATTTGTCATATTCCTCTAATAGAAAAATTAGATAATAGTATAAACTCATTAGAAAAATGTAAACGTTTATCCTTATCAACTAATAGAATTGAAAAATTAATACCAATGTCTGGATTAAGTAATATATATATATATTTATATATATAAATATATTTTAGTAAATATATATATTTTTTTTTTTCTTTTTGTAAAAATAGAAAATATAGAGATACTATCATTAGGAAGAAATTGTATAAAGAAATTTCAATTTCTTGAAGATATAAGTGGAACATTAAAACAATTATGGATGTCTTATAACAGTATAGATAAACTTGATAATTTGCAATCATTGAAAAAATTACAAGTACTTTACTTATTTCATAACAAAATAAGAAGCATTGAGGAAATAGATAAACTAGTAAAAATATTAATTAAATTTATTTAATATTTATAATATATTTATAATATATTTTTATTAAAATATATTATTTTTTCTTTTTTTTCTAAAAGAATACTTTACCAGAATTAGTAGAACTAGGTTTAAAAGGAAATCCCATATATGAAGGAAAAACTAATGTAACTTTTTTTTTTTTTTTTTTTTTTTTTTTTACCTTTTAAATATTTATATTTTTTTTTTTTTTTTTT
>NW_021628222.1:192054-216347 GCF_900005855.1 Plasmodium gallinaceum | reverse complement strand
TTTTTTTTTTTTTTTTTTTTTTTTTTTTACCTTTTAAATATATATATATATATATATTTATATATATATTTATATTATTTTTATTATGAAATTTTATAGGAATATATGAAGTTAGTTATTTTAAAAAAGTTACCACAATTGAAAATTGTTGATAATGAGACAGTACTGAATTTTAAATATAATTTATGAAATAAATAAAAAGAAAAAATATTTTATTAAATATATATATTATGCAAAAAAAAAAAAAATAAAAAATAATATAATTTTTTTTTCTATATTACTTTATATATATATATAATAAATTATTATTTTTTCTGTAATTATGGTCTTTTTTTTTTTTTTTTATTTATTTAGATTACAGAAAAGCAAAGAAATGACGCATTAACAGTTGAAATAATATAAAGAAAAGAAAAAAATAATAAAATTATTATAGTATATTTTAATTTTAATAATCTGATTTTCTTTTACTTTTTTATTTTTATGTTTTTTATAATATCAATTTTTCTTTGATAAGATTTAATTTTTTTTTCTAAATTTGACTATAAATAAGAAAAAAAAAAAAAAATAAATAATAATAATAATAATAATTTTAATTTTTATAAATTTATATATTTTGTAAAAAAAAAAAATAAAATTACAATATCTTTATTTAATTGGATGCATTCTAAAATAGAACATTCGTTGAGAATATCGTTGTTTTCTTTTTGATTTATTCTAATAAAATAAAAGAAAAAATATGTTAATATATAAATATTAATTAGTTTTTAAATTAAAAACATTTAATACTTATTTGATAGATTGGTTGTATTATCAATTTTATTAGTAAGTTCAATGATTAATTTATCCATATCATTTAAAGAACAATTATTTTTTTCAATATTTGCTAATATTTCTTTTTCTTTTTTTTCGCTTTCCTTTATATTTTTATGTATATTATTCATTTCATTTAATAGTTTTCCTATATAAAAAAAAATTTTAATATATGTATATAAAATGAAAGATAAAATTATTATTATAAGAATATTTTTAAAAAAAGTATCTATTATAATGATTCATTTTTATAATCATATTATTATTATACTTAAATAGGAATAATTTTTTTCGTGTTCTTTCATTAATTTATCGTAATTTAATTTCTTATTATTAATTAGAACATTCAAATAAAGAAAATCAACATTATTAATATTTTCATTGATGGATATAATATAATTAATATTAGCGAATTTTTTTTTATATAAATTTAATAAAGTTTCATTAGTCTTTTTTACATCTTCTATCTTCATTTTTTGTTTATTTAATATTGCGTTATAAAAGTCATTTATAGAATTGCTTTTTTTAATTAAAAAATTGTCACTTTTTATTGTTTCCTTTTTTATCTTATAATTTTTTATTTCTTCATCTAACTCAAATAAAAATATTTTACTTTGACAAATTACTGAATTTATTAAAATTTTTGTATTTTCATAATATAAAGTAATTTTTTTTATTTCATTCTTTAATTTTTCTATTTCATTTAAAGTTAGTTGTTGTTTTTCCTTTAAATTTAAATATGTATCTAAAAAATTACATATATATATATATATAAACATATTAATTTTATTTATGTTTTCTTTATTTTTTTAATAATTTACTATTTATGTTTTCATTCTTCTTATAAATTTGTGTAAAATAAAATTCATCTTTAGTTTCTTCTTTATTCCAATATAAGCAAATATTCCTTTCATTTATTAAGTTATTTGAACATTTTTTTTCAGAATTATCTATATTATTTTCTTTACATAAAGGATTTAAATTTTTGATTATTATATATTTATTATGTTTGTGTATTTTTTATCTTTATATATTTTTTATTAATTTATATTTTTAGTTTTTTACCTATTTCATATTTTATTTCTTTATTCTCTTTATCCATATTTAGTTTACTTGTAGAACTTTCTTGATGTTCTAGATTAGTTGTTTTTTTTTGTATTTCATTTTCTAATATGTTTCTTTCATGATTAATCTTATCAATATCATCAATGCAAGTATTTATATCGCTATTTGTTTTATTTAATTTTACATTTATACTATTTTTTTTACATGTAATTATATCTTCTATATTTTCTTTGTATACTTTATTCTTTACTTCATTGTAGTTTACACTGTTATCATTATTATCTAATTCTTTTTTATAATCATTATTTTCTATTATATTTTTATTTTGTGAATTTATACATTCTTCTTTTAATAAAATTTTTTTCATAATATTTTTATAATTTAAGATAGATTCATCTAAAAATTCAATTAATCTATTTAAAAATTCTTTATGTGGAACATTATAATTTAAATTATTTTCATAATTATATAAACATATACATATATAATGAATATATTCTAAAATTTTTAAAAAATTTTTTTTTTCTTCATATTTTTCTATTAGACATAAAAATGCTTTATTCTCTAATTCTATATTTTCGTTTTCAGTCTGTTATAATGCCATGAAAAAAAAAAAAAAAAAAAAAAAAATGGAATTATAACAATTAGTCATTTTTGTATTTGTTATCATTTATTTCGTTGCCATTTACTTTATTCTAAATTTATAATTATTTTCATTATATATACATCTTACATTAATCAATATTCTTTATTATTTATTTTTTTTCAATATCTACACTATTATTACAATTATTATCATTATTTTTTTATTAATATAATCAACATTTGTATATAAGTATATATATTTTTTATTTTTACCTTTAAATTTTCATTTTTACATAATATATCTTTTAATAGGATTTTTTTATCATCTAATAAATAACTCATTTTATCTATTTTACTTTTTTTTTTTTTATCTTTTTTTTTACTTTTTTTATTAAAATTTATGTTAAAATTATATAAAGTGACGGGATAAGTTTTTTTTATTTGAAATATATTTTTAAGATTTAATTATAAAAATTAATATTCAATTTTAATTTTTTTTTTTTTTTTTCTTTTTTTGTCTTATAGGACTAAAATTAAATATATTATAGAATTCTATAAAATTACAATTTGAAATTTAACAATGAAATTTTGATATATATTTAACAAAAATTTTAGAGAATTTTCTTTTTACAAATATTAATTTTACACTTCAATAATTACATAATATAAATATTAATATTTTAATTACATTTTTTTTTTTTTTTTTAGTTTTAACATTAAAAGGATATTATATATATATATATAGAATATAAAAGATTCATTTGCATATATAAAAAATAAAATCAATAAATATATGAAAGTTATTAATATTATAATAATAATGTTGTCAATATTTTTAATTTATGAAAATATAAATTCTGTCTGTTTTACATTCATAAAAACTAAATAGAATTTTTGTCATTACAACATATATATTTTGTTTACAAAAAAAAAAAAAAAAGAATTATAATAATAAAATTTAGTCAAAATTTTTATATAATTTTTAAAATTTTAATATTTCAAACCAAATTATTTATTTTTTCCAGTTTTAAATAAGAAAATTTTAAAAGTATTCTCTTCATTTTTAGTACTTATATATAATTTATATTATTTTCTTCCACATTTGTTATTGTACTTTTTATTATTTTCATCATTTTATAAAATTACAAGAATATTTTATTATCTATAAGAGCTTTTAGATAATTTTCTAAGTGTAATTTTAATAAAGAAATAAGAAAGTATAATAAATGAATATATTAGATGAAAAACAAAATATTATAAAAAGTTAATTTTTATAAAAAAATAAAAATAATTATTTACATTTTTATAATAATCTTTATGTGATTTATTTCTTTTTTTAGATAAAAAAAAAAAAAAAAAAGATTATATAAATATATATATATATATAGTTATTAATCTACCATGAAATTTATAATATATATTATTAATTTCTAATTTTGAAAAATATATATAAATTTAATTTTACTATTTATCATGTATCATTTTATTTCTTTTCATTCCTTTTTCTGTTTTGTAGATAAATTTATATATCAAAATGATTAAATAAAAATATTTTAAAGTTTTGTAAAACATAAAAATGTTCTAAAAATGAAAATAAAAATTGAAATAATAAAAATTTAAAATAATGTGAAGAGAAGTATAGAGTGTCTTCAAATTTTTTATGATTTTATTTGACAATTTAGATGAAGTTGCCTTTGTACAATGATAAAAAAAAAAAAAAAAAAAAAAAAAAAAAAAAGAAAATATATAAAAAAGAGAAAGAAAAATATGAAAAAAAAAATTGAAAAAAAAAATTTATAAAAAAGAAACACTACAAAAAAAATTGAAAAAAATAATAAAAACATATTGAAAAATAAAATTAAAAAATAAATTATAAAAATAAGGTAGTAACATAATTTTTGAAAATTAACATGGGACCTTATTAATATATATTAACTACCAAAGAAAAAAAAAAAAAAAAAAAAAAAAAAAAGTTAAAAATACAAATTTGGTATTTTTTAAAACTTTAATAAAAAAAAGAAAAAAGAAAAAAATAAAAAGTAATCAAAATGACTTTAACTGTAGGAAAAGCAGGCCCAGCTTCGGATTTTAGAAAATTTATGGAGAAAAGATTACAAAGTATGAATAAAAAAATAATAAAGAAAATGATTAAAAAAAAAAAAATAAATAAATAATTCTTATATATAATTATTATATTATTATATTATTATATTATTATATTATTATTTTTTTATTTTTTTATTTTTTAGTTTATTTGAATGGAAACAGGCAAATTGTTGGAATATTAAGAGGTTATGATACTTTTATGAATTTAGTTTTAGATAATACAGTTGAGATTAAAAAAGATGAACAAATTGAAATAGGAATTGTTGTTATAAGAGGAAATAGTATTTCTTATTGGGAATGTTTGGATAAAGTAGATGTAAAATAATTTATATATTAATTTTAAATTTTTTTTTTTAATATTTTTATTATATAAATTATTATTTTTTGTTATGTTCAAATAAAATGTAACAGATTAATTAATATATATCAAAAAAAAAAATCTACAAAAAAAAAGATCCTTATAAAACTAAATATATATATATATATATATATATAAATTCATATTACTAAAATTCTATTATAAATAAGGATATATTTATATAATTGAATTAAGAAAAATAAATAAAAAAGGAATAATTAAAATAATAAAAGTAAAATAAAATCCTATGAATACAACTAAAATGAATCTTTTTTTTTTTTTTTTTTTTTTTTTTTTTTTTGTTAAATTTTAANCAAAAAATTATTCATAAAAATGTTTTATTAAAAATTAAAAATTTATGGAAAACTTAAAATTTAACAAAAAAAGAAAAAAAAAAAAAAAAAAAAAAAAAATTTTTTTTTTTTTTTTTTTTTTTTTTCTTTTTTTGTTAAATTTTAAGTTTTCCATAAATTTTTAATTTTTAATAAAACATTTTTATGAATTTTTTTTTGAGTTCTAGCTCTATTATTTTGCAAAATGAATACAAAACAATCACAAGTTGAAATATACTCTTTTTCTCTGAAAATTATAAGGAAAAAATGATGAACGAATTAATAATATTAATTAATAAAATGACAAATTAAAAATAATAAATAATATATATATGAATACAAAAATATATTCAATTTTTTTCTTTTTTTTTTTGTTAATTGTTTTTTTTTTTCTTTTTTTTATTTAACCTTTTGTCAAACAGTCTTGTTGAAAAAGTGTATGAATTCCCTTGTAAGAAAAAGTAATAGGATACATATGGAGACGAAAATAATAATTCATAAAAATAATTTTTATCTTTAATGAAAGGAATGATTAAAAAAAAAGTTAATTCGTATAATTCTTTTTTCAAGTTGTGTAAAATGTATATTATTAATTTATTAATTAAAAAAATATCAAAAGGAGGATTAACTTCATAAGTTCCGCTGTGTAAATTAAATTCAAAGAAGTTACCTGAACTTCCAAAAAATATATCAATATCATTAAAAAAGGAGCAATATTTTTTTAAAACAGCATTAAATGGAGAAGAAAAACATTCTCTTTTTATTTTCAATTCTTTTTCTAAAATATTCATTATTCGTTTAGGTATACAGTTCTATATAGATATATAAAAAAAAAAAAAAAATAAATAAATATATATATATATATATATATATGGAATAAATTATTTTTAATTTATGGAAATAATAATTAAAATTTTTATTATATATAATTTATAAAATATCACATTTATAAATTTTACAATTTGAATATTATTTATATTTTTTTTTTTTTTTTTTTTGTATTTACTTGAGAACCAGAATGATTTATATTTCCTATAAATGTATGATAACGTACAATTAAAAAAAATACCAAATAATAAAAAGTTTTTATAAAAATGTTATTTCTATTTTTAATTAAAATTCCATTTTGTTTGTAAAAACAATCATGTTCTTCTTTCTCAATATTGTTTCTAGCAGAATATTTTATAATTAAATATTTATTTAGACATTTTATACAAATACAATAAATATTATTAAACAAAAAGGAAAAAATGAGTGGATTATATTTATAAAAAAAAAAACAATATCTATAAAATAACACACATAAATTTATATAATGTATTTTATAGGTTTTTTTTAAAATATATAAATTTTCAAAAACATAATATTTTTTTCCTTTAAATTCATAATATATATCTCGAATCTCATGATTATTTATTTTACTTTTCAGATTAAAAATGATAAAATCTTTTTTTGTTTGAATGTAAAAATGATCTTCACTAATATTTATATAAATATTGTGAAATATTCTTATGCTTCTGTATAACAAGCTTATATATTTTTCTAAGCAATTATTTTTATTTATTTTTATGAAATTTTTTTTTCTTTTTGTTATCAATTTATTTTTTCTATTTTCTATGGAAGTATTTTTTCCTTTTTTTAAATAACATATATAATTAATTACATATATATTTTTATATTTTCTATTATCTACCTTCTTATTTTCTAATAGAAAAAAATTCTTTTCAAGAGTTCCTTTCAATTTATACCTATATACATTTATAAAATTTTCTATTCTGTATACTAACATTATATGCCACTTATTAAAATTTTTTAAATTACTCTTTAAATATAGAAAAATTTTTTTATTTTTTAATTTTTTTAAAATGATATACTTATTGTTACATAATAGATTTAAAAAATCGAAATATTTATATATACATAATTCATTAATAATATTATTTAAAAATGTTTTCCTTTTTTTAGTTAAAGTAATTTCTTTTATTTTCAAAATGTTTTCTTTTTTCATTTTATCCAATAAAAAAGACGAATATACAATAAATAGATAAATATGCAAGTTTAAATAAAATATACTTTTGTTATACAACTTGTTTAATAAAGGAAATAATAATATTTTTAAATTTTCAAAAAATGTTTTCATTTTTTCATTAATATAGTAATATAAATTATTATTACACCCATTTTTTTCTTCAGTTCTGCTTATATTTTTTATTTTATTTTCCTTTTTTAAGGGATAAAAATTATGGTGTAAATTGTTTTCTTCATTTAATTTTTTGTCAGATGTACTTTTATTGCTTACATGAATGTTTTCTATTATCTTATTTTTATAACTTGTAGAAGTTAAATAATAAAAAATATTTATATCTTCTGTATAAGTGGTATTACTAATATGAGAGAATATTATATTATTTACATCATTTTTAGGTGATAAAATATGTATATTATTTGATAGATTATTTTTTTTCTTAGTATTTTTCTTATTCGAATTGTTTTGTATATTTGATTTATTAACTTTTGAATATGTATATTCTCTTTTTCTGTGTGAATTATAAATAGTTAATTCTTCTCTATATATAATATTATAAAAAGATTTTAAATATGCATTTTTTTTATTCAATTTATTAAAGAAAATATTAAAATTCTTTTTAATTTTGTTTTTATTGTTGTAATAACAATTTTTATATGAGTGATCAACTTCATTTTCTGGTTTTTTATTAAAATGTTTATTTACAATTTGAAAATTTTCAAAATAAAAAAATTTGTTCACAAAATTGTTAAAAAAATAACTAAAAAGAGAATCTTGATATTTAATTTTAGTTGTATAGTTACATCTCAGAATACATATGATAATAAAGATAAAATATTTTTTTTTTTCTATTACATTTAAATTTTCTTTTTTTAATTTATTGAAAGAACAAAAAAAACACAAAGTATAAAATTCTTCCTTATTATTATTATTATAATTACTTCTATTATTATTATTATTATTACTTCTATAATTATTATTATTACTTCTATAATTATTATGATTTTCCTTTTCATAATTATTTTCCTTTTTATGATATTTTTTACAATTTTTATTTTCATTGACTTCTGTCAAATATTTACAAAATCTTATTTCTTTATTTGTTAAGTTATTTTCATTATGTACTAAAAAAAAAGAACAGAAAAAATTTATATCCAAAAAAATGAAATAAAAAAGAAATAAATTGAATAAGTATTTAAATGATAATTGAATATATAGTCTGTTAATATTTACTATGGTTATAAACAAAAGTTTTTCTATGTTTTCTTTTAGTAAAATTCTTATATGTTTAAATAGAAATAATTCATCAAAAAATAACTCATTTTTAACGTATTTTTGATACATATTAGAAGAAATAAAGAGTATTTTAACAGATGTAAACAAACTATTTAAACGTTTTAATTTATTTAAAGGAGACTTGTTATTATATTTTATTGTAGTTTTCTCATTATTCTCAGTTCTTTCTAAAGAGTATAAAGAATACAATGAATTAGAAATAAAATAAATACTTCTGTTTATGAAAGAGTAAAAAATACAGTTTAACACGTTAAAGTAAAAATCATTATACACAGCTTTTTTAATAACATACTTTACATTACTTATATCAATTTTTAATTTATTAATAAAGTTTGAACTTAAGTTATAATATTTGTTTCTTTTTCTATCAATGCAATAATTATATGAACTCATTTTATAAGTATAATTAATGATATTCAAATGATTTATTTTATTTATTTTATTTATTTTATTTTTCTTAGAATTATTCTTATCACTTTTGTAAGGGTTGGTAGATTTATATACATAAATACAATGTCCATTTTTTTTTTTTTTTTTTGTCTTTTCTTTCGTATTTGAGTATTTTTGTAACTGTTTTTTTATATATTCGTAATAAATATTTTTCTTATTAACATTTATAAGATAATTTAAAAGTATGCTGAATTTTTTAATATAGAAATTACACAAAAAAAATCTTTTTTTCCTATAAGTATTTCCTTTTCCTTTGACTAAAAGAAAATAAAAATTTCTGAATAGGTTATAAAGATAGGCAAATTTCTGTTTTATAATGAAATTGGAATTTTTAATAGTTATATTTTGAAATAATCTATTTAAAATTTCTTTCTCTATAAAGCATATATTTTTTTTTAATTCAAATATATCATCATTTTTTTTTAAACAATATTCTTTTTTATATAAGCTGAGAATTCTCTTGACACTTTTTGATTCTTTACTTGACTTTGATATATTTTCATTTTTTAGTAACTCTAAAAATATATTTTTTAATTTTAAATATTCCACATAATATAATTCAAATGTAAATATATTTACAAATAATTTTCTGATTTTAATGAATTCATTTTGTAAATTATATTCATCATTTAAGTTAAGGATATTATACATTTTTTCATAAAATTTTTAATTTTATAGAAAATATAAGAGAAAAAAAAAAAAAAAAAAAAAAAAAAAAAAGAGTAAATACATTTAAAGAAATTAAAGTGATATTCAAAAAATATAATATATTTATATATAGTTTATTTATCTTATTATATCATCTTTTCTTTTATATATAAATATTTATATTTGTATATATATATAATATATAAAAAAGATAAAAAAAAAAAAAAAAAATGTAATAACAAATATATATTTTTATTTAATTTTTTTAATCTTGTACCATTTTAAATGCATTTTTATTTTTAATTTATTTGAAAAATTAAAATACGATTAAATGAAAGGAGTTTTATTAAAAGGTTTAAATAAAATAGTATTTAGCAAATGTTTGAAAAAACCAATTTTGGAAAAAAATATTTATTCTAAAGAAAAAAATGATTTGTTAATAAAAGTAACAGCAGTTGGTATTAACAGAATAGATATTTTAATAAAACAAAATAAATACTTATCTTTTCCCAAAGATAAAAGTTTAGGTTTAGAAATAAGTGGGGTTGTAGAAGAATCTAATTGTGAAAAATTTCAGAAAAATGATAAGGTTTGTTCACTTTTAAAATATAATGGATATAATGAATATGTAATAGCAAATTCTTATCATACCATTAAATTAGACAACTCATTATCTTTTATTGAAGGTGCCGGTTTATTAGAAAGTTTCTTGACAGCTTATAAATTAATTTATTTTATTGCTAAATTTCCTATGATTAATGGAGATTTTATAAAAGAAAAAAATATTACTATAAACAATAATGATATAGACTTAAATAGAAAAGAAGATATTTTAAATTATGATATAGATTTTATAAATGAAGAAAAAAGTAAAAGTATAAATAGATTATATGATAATTATTTTGAAAATGAAGAAATAAATGTTATAGTATATGGTGCTCTAAGTAGTGTTGGTGTAAATTTATTACAATTACTAAATTTTGAGAAAAAAAGAAATATTCTTAAAATTAATAAAATAATTGCAGTAACTTCAAATGAATTAAAAGCGAAAAAAGCTTTAGAATTAGGTGCAACAGATTATGTTTATCACAATAAAGAAAATTTTGTTGAAAACACATTGAAAATATCAAAAAATATTAATTTAATTTTTGATTGTGTTGGTAAAAGTATGTTTGAAAATAATTTAAAAATATGTGCTCCAGATACTAAATGGATTTTATATGGCTTATTAGGAGGAGCAAAACTTTCCAATTTCAATTTATATCATTTAATAAATAAAAGAATACTTTTACTTAATTCCACCCTTTATGATAGGAGTGATTTATACAAAAAAAATTTAATAAAGTCTTTTGAATATAATTTATTACCATTATTGAAAAAAAAAGTTTTGAAATGTTATATTCATGAAGTATTAAATATTGAAAACATTGAAAAAGCACATTATATAATTGAAAACAACTTAAATATAGGTAAAGTTGTTTGCACATTCTGATATTTTATAAGTATTAATAAATTAATTATATAAAAAAGATACAGAAAAAAAAAAAAAAAAATTCTATAAGTATATAAAAGTTTATTTTTTCTGATATATTTTTTACATGAATATTTATATGAAATTTTTTGAAAATATTTTTATATTGTAATATATTTTTTTATAAAGTTCATTTTAACATGGATTTTTATTTTGATAAGTTAAACTAATTTTTTTTTTTTTTTTTTAATTTTTTTTTTATGTTATTTCTTATAAATTTTTTTTTTTTTCCTTTTTTCTATTTTATCCTTTTATTGTAAAATTACAATTTTTTTTTTTTAAGCTAGAAATAATTTTATATGTAAATTATTTTTTATTTCAATTTTATTTTTTTTTTTTTTCTTAGTTTCACTTTTTTATATATTTTTTAAAGTATGACCGATAAATATGTATCAGGTTATCCTCCTCCACCATATTATTATGAGGAATATGAAGATGCAAATATAAAAAAGATTTTTGAAATAAATAATTCTAAAGATAATGAACAATTTATAAAAAAAATAAATGAAATATATAATATATATGATATTAATGAAAATAAGAATATAAAAACGCTTCTAGCATATAATGATATAGATAAATATGATAAAAATAAATGTACCTTTTTAATGGGGAGACCCCCCCCAATAGCTTTAAAAAATAATTATAATATATTTGGTATGAATTACAATGTTGAAAGAAAAATTGAAAAATTAGAACCAGACGATTGCTTATATAATGAAAAAAAAAACTTAAAGGAAGAATTTATTAGATTATATAAAATGTATAAGGATTACTTTTTTGATTTATTTGATGATATAGTAAATAATAGAAAAAATGATAAAAGCATAATAAAAAATTTAATAAAAGTTCATATAAATTTATTTCATATATTAGCTAATTTAAGGTATCATCAAAGTGTTAATAATATTATTAATGTATTAAAGATACAACTAAAAAGAAGGCAAATAGCCATTGATAAAATGAAAATAAGTTTGTTAAATGTGTATAATTATATAAATTATGTCCAAACAAATTTTTCAAAAATAAAAATGATTAAAGATGAAAAAAAAAATACTAAAAAAGAAAAAAAATTAAAAATTACAGAAAATTGAAATAATGATAAATAATAATATTTATATAAATATGTATTTGTCTAATTTAAAAAAAAAAAAAAAAAAAAAAAATTATATAGAACAATATTTTATTTTTATTTTTATTTTATTTAAAATTTTTTTTTTTTTTTTTTTTTTTTGTTAAAAATTATTAATATATTATATTAATAAAACTATTCAAATTTAAATTTATATTGCTTTGATAAATATTTCTCATTTTTAATATTATTGGTTTTTGTTGAATTATAATTAAACATTTTAACTAATATGTAGAATAAATATATATAAGTTTACTCATTTATCCTTTTTTTTTTTTTTTTATTTATTTTCATCAAAATTAATACTGTTTAGTTTGTTTTAACTTTCTTCATACTTATTTTATCCATGATTTTCATCTTTATTTTCATCATCATTTTCATTATCATCTTCATCATTTTCATCATCATTTTCATTATCATTTTTATCATCATCTTCATCATTTTCATCATCATTTTCATCATCATTTTCATCATCACTTTCATTATCATTTTCATTATCATTTTCATTATCATCATCTTCATGAGTATTTCCTTTTTCTAAAAAATTATTTATAAAAGAAATGTAAAAAATGTATTTCATTTCCTGTATATATTTTAGGTTTTGTTAAAATGACAAAATAAATACAATAAAAGGGTATAAACATACATTGGATGGTATACAAATGTAATTAAAAGTTATAGATTTTTCATTTTACTGAATTCATTTGTAGTGTTTAATATATATAACCACGTATTATTCACATATATATATATATATATATATATATATTGTGTAAATAATAAATAAAAAAGCATAGATAATATATGTATGTTAATTTTAAGTGATTAATTTTTGTTATTTTCTTATAATTACCTTGTAGTGTGGATATAGGTGATGAGAGACTAGAAACATTTTCTAGACACTCATCATCATTTAATATTTCATCAATCATATTAAAATGATCTTCATTATCATTAATATTATCAAATTCATCTTCAACATTAAATATATATTCATATTTAATAAATTCAGGTAATGGATCATTGCATTGAAATTTAGTTAATATAAAATTTTTGTAAGGATCTTTTTTTTTAACTTTTAATGGTCCTTTTAAATCACTAGACCATTTCCATTCTTGAATTCTTTTTTTTAAAGCATCTTTATCAAATTGTGAAAAATTGTTTCTTTTTTTTTTTTCAATCCATAAAATATTCCAATTATTCACTTTTTCTGGTTTTGGTGCTCTTGTATTATTGGGTGTTGCATATGTGGGAAGCCATTTCATTTTATAAGGATAAGTTTTCAATTCATATATAATATTATTTAAAGCTTTATAGGTAAAAATAACATATCTATATTTTAATAAATTGTAAATATTAACACCTTCTACATTTTCTCTTTTTATACTTGCTATATTTGCACATGCCCATAAAAAATTATCATTCACATCTGTTTTTCCTTCATGTACTAGTAAGGCACTATTACAATTTCTTCCTAAAATATTTCTTAAATATTTAACTGTATATTTTGTTTTATGTGATTTAATTAAAAAATTGTCTACAACTTTTATTTGATCTTGTGCAAATTTTGCCGACAAAAGAATTTTCATTCCTTTCCATAAAAATTTCTTATTAATATTAGTTTTCTGATCATGAGGTCTTATAGGATGATTTTTAACACCTAAATATCTCCCACATGTTTTTCTCCAATTCATTCTTGCTTTTCCACTTTTTTTTTGACTTCGGTATTTTTTAGTGCTTCCTGGCCATTCCCACTTATATAATTGCATTCTTTCTGTATATCCTGCTAGTACTGTTCTGTAAAAATAATAACATTTATGTAATATATCTGATCTTATCGGTAAACCAAAAATATCATTTGGTACCGTAATAAATTTAATCTTGTCGTCATTTTCATCAGATTCAAATTTATAAATTGGTATTTCTAACTTACTATTAAAACCAACAGCAGGAAATGTCCAGTTATTTCTCATTAATGTTTTTATATCTATAATGCATCCTGGTCTTCTTATAATTGGGTCATCATCAATATGTGCATAATGTTTCGCTCTTTCAAAAATGAATTTATATTCATCAGGGATTAATTCATTTTCATTTTTATCAGAAATTATCTCATTATTTTTATCAGAAATTATTTCATTATTTTTATCAGAAATTATTTCATTATTTTTATCAGAAATTATTTCATTATTTTTATCATAACATTTGCCATTATATTCATCAAAATATTCACTGTAACTATTATTATCATTTTTATTTATTTCATCTATATATCTATTTTTGTAATTTTCTTCCTTTTCCAATCCATTATGCCATTTCAAATTATTTTTTTTTATTTCTTCACATAAATTTCTTGGATCACTCTTAAATTGTTTTTCTTCATAATAAGAAATTTTCTCATTTTGTGTAAATACTTTATTTAATTTTTTTCTTATATTGATTGTTCTCACATTACGTTTTTGGAGAATCTGTTTTGAAGGATAGCTTAAACTGTTTACACATTTTTTAGCAAAATATGCTCTGTTAATTTTTAAAAACATTATTATTATTTATACTTTTAATAAAAAAAAAAAAATTACATGATTTAATTATATTCAAAAATAATTGAAAATTATAGTTTAACATAATTATAATTGCTATGAAGAATAATAAATATGATAACTTCATATAATTATATATTTTATTTTATTTTATTTTTTTTTTTTTTTTTTAGTATCTCTTCATTTACATATTATATATTTAAATCGTTACAAGTTATAGATTATATATTCCCCCTAAAAGGAATTTCTACTGTTAATAATAATATTATTCTTAAACAATTTAAAAATATATTTTAAATTATTTAAAAATATTTTTAAAATTAAATAATTTCATAAAATAGTGGGTAAAACCATTATTTTTTTTTATCACTTTATGACTAACTTTTTTATTCTAAAAGAAAAAAAAAAAAAAAAAAAAATTATAATAAGAAATATTTAATAGCTTCATTTTTAAACTATATTTCAAAAAAAATAATAGTATATTTTTTCCTATAAGATATAATTTTCTTAATTTAAATATATATATATATATATATATATATATATGTAGAATTATAATGAAAAAAATATTTCAAATTAGTAAGAGATTTATTTATTGGCCACCAAAAAATAAGATAAGGACATTAAAAGTAAGTATATTATTAAGTTACATAATTATTTATACACATAAATATATGTATTTATATTTATTATTGTATATTTTAATTTTTTTTTTTTTTTTTTTTTTCATGAATACAATATCTTAACAGTTTTACATTAATATATATAAACTCATTTTTGTTTGTTAATTCAGTTTCCTTCTGGTAAAAAATGTTTCATATTTGTGGGTAAAAGTGATGAGGATGGAAAAGATGAACCAGTATTATGTTTTGTTGACAAGTTAAAAATAAAAAATATATGCATATCTTAAATAGAAAATAGAATTATAAAATCTAAAGAAAATATATAAAATGTTTTATTTAATTATTATTTAAATTATATTTTTTAGCCAGAATCATAAATTGACATGGATGAATGAAGAAGAAGTTTTAAATTTTGAAAAACTGGTAAAAAAAAAAATAAGATATATATACATTGTCGTATAAATTAATACAATATTTTTATTTTTTCTATTTATTTTAGATGCCTAGACTCGATAGTTACTTTTCATTATATTTAGAAAAAGCAAAAAAAGTTAAAGAACAAAATTTGTTATTAAATGAAGAGTTAAACAAATCTTTTCATGAATAAATTTTTTTTCTTTTTTTAAATTATAAGCATATTTATTTAAAAACATTTATATATACTTTCTGTAATAATTTTTTTTTAGTGTTATTTACTTAATTTAATAATTACTTAACATTTATTAGATTTTTGAAATAACTAATCATAAATAAATTTTATTAAAACTTGTTCTATTTAATGTAACAAAAAAAAAAAAAAAAAAAAAAAAAAAAAAAAGAAAAAAAAAATTTTATTTATATAAAAAATGTAAAATCTATTCAAATAAAAAGAAATATAATTAGTAATTATTATTCTACCTCTAAAACTTTTTAATATTTTACTTAACTAAAAAAAAATAATAATTCATTTCTTAATTTTGAGTTATATTCAGAGTAAATTTTTCCAATTTCTGTATATTTCATACGATAATATGAATGTTATAATATTTAGATTTTTTTTTTTTCTTTTTCATTCTTTTTTAAATTTTATTAATTATATGTAAAATAACTACTGTTGCCATAAATATCAATGTCGCAATTAATACAGTTTGTGGGGTCCTAAATAAAAAAATGAGCACAAATTAAAAAAATATATCATATATACATTAAATATATATATATATATATATATTACAATTTAAAACCAGGTGAATCATCTCCATAAAATTTTACAATGCTATTTGTATTCCCACTTAAATTTCTTCTTTGCTTTGAGGTATTAGATGATCCTGTATTTTGTCTTCTCCTAAAGAAATACAAATATAATTATTCTATACTGTACATTTCTTTTTATAATATTTTTTCTTAATTTATTCTATATATATTTATCAATTGATTATTTTAATCTTGTAGTTTATTCATATATAGTTAATAGTATAAAAAAAATTATGCATATATTTACAATTCAGAAAAAAATATAAAATATTCATTATATTTTTTAAATTATTTATTTTAATGTTATATATATATTCCTTATCTAGTCATCTTTTTATTAAATAAATGTAATAATTATATATAGATTTTTTTACCTAGCAGTTGTTCTCATACCACCAACAATTATTGGAGTACCACTCATATTTCCCGAATTAGAACTACTAGTTTTTGCCTTCATATTAAAAATTATAAAGAGTATATTTATAAAATTATATATATATATAAATATATATATTTATATATACTAAAACATTTATAAACAATTTTAAATATATATATAATACATTTTTAATAAATATAAATTAATAAAAATATATGCAGCTTGATTTAAATTGAGATAAATGTTCTAACCATTATTACAGAGAAGATTACTTATTGTCGTTATTTCCTTTTTAAGTTTATGTTTAAATTTTAACTTTTTTTTTTTTTTTTTTTTAAATTAATTTTTTTATAATAAAAAACTTTTACTTTACTTTTTTTCTCTATTTTTCTTCTTATTTATATTAATATATATTTTTTTTTTATTTAAAATGTATTTTTTAGTTCAAAATTATGAGTAAATATATATTCATCTTTGGGAATTTTTTTTTTAAATATTCAAACAAAAAATTACAAAAAAGTTCAAAACTTAAAAATACATTATGCGATTTTACAAAAAAAAAAAAAAAAAAAAAAAATATGCATGATAAATTTTTTTTATAATTTTAATATAAAAAAATATTATAATCAGGTTTAAAAATTTTTATTTGAAAACTTTTTATCAAATAAAAATTTTATTTTTTATTTTCTTCAATAATTTCATTATACTCGCAACACCTAACTTTTATAAAAAGAATAATTTTTTATTCACATAATTATGTATTTAGAATTGTTTTTTTAAAAAAACATCTTTATTTAATGGTGAAATTTTACAGTTTAAAATTAAAAAATTTTAATATTCTAACTTTTTAAATTGAATTATAATTTTATAAAGTTTTTTACATTAACTTTTGTCTACTGATTTTTTATAAGGAGAAAAAATATTTCTAAAGTGAATTTTTTTTTTTTTTTTTTTTCTTTATAATATAAATTACAATATATATATATATATATATATATATATATATATATATATATGCAACTTTTTACTATAAAATTATAGAGTTTTTTAAGATATTTATCAAAATAAAAATTGTTCTTAATGTAACTTCATGGTTTAGAAAAAAAATTATCTTCTTTGCTAAAACAAAAAGAATAGAAAAAAAGAAGAATAAAAATAATAATAACAATCATACATAAAATCTATTAATTAATTCAAAAATATTAAGAAACAGTTAAATTTTAAAAAATTCATTTTTATTTATCTTTTATTTGTTTTTATTTTCTAATTTAATTATTTAATTGAAAATATTTAAATTCATAAGCTAATTTTCCTTTTGCAATGACTCTCAAAAAATCTCTAATCTGATGCATCTTTAAATACTTTTTAGCCAAATACTAAAAAAAAAAAAAATTTATATATGTATTTACATAAAAAATGCAATTATATTAATATGCTGAGAATTTTCTTTTTTAATAAAAATATCTTATTATAATTTCTTACTTTAATATATCTTTTTGAAAATGGAATATGTACGGTTATATATATTTTACAATCATCCGAAGTTACTATTATTTTGTTTTTTAAATTGTTTGTTTTTTTATCTACTTTTATTTTATCTTTAAAAAACTGTTCCTGTAATTAAGAATACAAAAAATGTAAGTAAAAAAATAGTTCAGTTTATGCAAAAAAAAAAAAAAAAATAAAATAATAAAGAAAATTTTATATGTTCAAGAAAATATTAATCATTTTTTAATTTATATATATTGTTTTTGTTTTTTTATTAAGTTTTCAATTATTACCAATCCACTTATGTCAAGAATCGTATCCTTTACTGGTTTTGTGCAATCTAGTACATATTTTATTCCTTTTGTGCTTTTTGTTACTTTCTGTTTTTTCCCTTTCACTAAATTTGTTTTTTTGACTGTTTTTTTTTTTAGTTTTTTAGTAATTTTAGAACCTTTTTTGGCTACCATCTTTAATTTTTATATTAAAAATAAAATTATAAATTTTAAAAGAAAATATTTTTTACTGAAATAAAATATTATATATATTGAAAAATAATTCCTTTTTATATAATAAATTTTAAATCAAAACTGTTATAGGTTTTATTACAGAAAAAACTGTTTTATTTAAAAATTACATATTAAAAAAAAAAAAAAATATATATTAAATGTGTATTTATTTTCTTTTTTTATATATATATTTATAATTTTTTTTTATTTTTTTTTTAAATATTTTTTTATTTGTTATTATTTTTTTTTTTTTTTTTGATTTAATATTCTTTTTTTTCTATACATACACAAATTTTTTTTTTTTTTAAATGCATATAAATTTTTTTTTTTTTTTTTTTTTTTTTTTACATTTACATAATCTATTATCTTAAAAAATGCTATTTTTTTGATTTTTAAAAAGTTTTATTTAAAATTAACAAAAACTTTATTTTAAATATATATAAATTTTAATAAATTATATATTTATTTTTTTTTTTTTAAAGTAACAATCTTACCCAATGAAACATACAATGAATCCAAATAGTGTCATTTTTTTTTTTTTTTTTTTTTTTTTTTTTTTTATATTTCCCTATTCCTTATTTAACTTTTAGCATTTTTAAACCTTTTTAAAGAATATTCGATTATAGTTTTACATATTCTTTATTTAATTTTTTTATATTTATTAATAATACCATTTATGTACTTGAAAAAAAAAAAAAAAAAAAAAAAAAAAAAAAAAAAACCACCTCTTAGATCACTTAACTATATTGTCTAAATAATTTTAGTTTATATTATATTTGAAATTGAAAATATTGATAAGAAATTAAAAAATTTAATAAAACATAATGTTTCAAAATACATACTATAATATTTATAAAAATTCATTAATCTATTTATACCTTATTTTTAAGTTATAAAGAAATTATTCAGTAAAATTGTTTTAGCAAATACAATAGTATGGTATATTGAAAATTTTATTATTATGCTCGAAATAATTCAATGTATTTTCTTTTAATAAAGAATATTATTAAAATTATATGAATAAATTCACTTTAAAAATAAATATTAGTTAAACTAAAAAAAAACATATATTTTTGATGTTTTTATTTATATTTATTTTAAATTTTCAAAAAAAGATATATATTATACATATCTACATTTTTCTTAATACAATTAAAAAATAAAACATTAAAAATGTATTAACAAAAAAAAAGAAAAAAAAAAAAAAAAAAAAATTATGAACACGGTATTTAATAAAAAAGAAAAAATGACGAAATAAAGAAAATTTCTATTCATTTTATTTTATTTTTTTATAAATTTATAATAAAATCTGAATAGGTCATAATTTTATAATTTTATTTAATTTTTTTTTTTTTTTTTTTTTTTTTCAATTAAAATTTAATTTGTTTAATGTTTCCAGGAACTATAAAATAAGGTGGGATATTATTTGATGTTATAGAAATTGGACATAGAATTTCGATTAAATAATCATTTTTATTTTCTTCGTTTTCTTCATTTTCAATTTCTTTTATATTCTGAACATGAACGAAAGCAGCTATATTCATAAGATGAACATAAAGGAAATCATTAGAATAAGAAACACCTAAAATACAATTGATTAAATTTTTGATATTGCTACTGTATAAGCTAACTGATACATTTTCTATTTTTTTATTTTTACAATCAGCTGGTAAAGCTGATAAAGGAACGGCTGAATTTGTATCTAGTTTTACAAAATTGGTTGAACTATATTTAAAATTTAATATATGACTTTTTTTATAAAAAGTATTATTAACATTTATATCTTTTGAAAAGTAATTATAAAACCATAGATTTCTACAATATCGTAGTCGATTATTATCAGATGGTATTACTCCTTCAAATTTAGGCATCCCTATAATTTCAACGTTTCTTGTTTTATCATTATTGACATTTTTGTTTTTATTATTATCATTACTATTATTTTCATTATTATCTGTGATATTATTATTATTATTATTATTATCAGGGTTGTCTAAATTGTTATCATCATTATTACAATCAATATTTTTATTATTATTGTTATTATTTAAAATAATATCATAGTTTACTTCGTCAATACTAGTTGAATCAACTTTATTGTAATGTTCTTTCAGTGAATAATGAAGAAAAGAATTATCAATAACAATAACTATATTAATATTATAAATTTCAATTAAATTTTGAATAATTTTGTGATCTGCTTCTGATGGTACATTTAAAATAAATCCAGATGAATATATTACTTCTTGTTCTGTATTATTTTTAAAATTAGTTGATTGAAAATTTAAATTATTCAACAACATTAAATGTATGCAACTACTTAAACATTCATTAATATGATAATATAAATTTATATCTTCATTAATGTCTAAATAACCAAAAAAAAAATCAAGTGAATATTTCATATTCATATTATCATAAACAAAACAGCTCATAATACCTGGTCCATTATTTAATTCAATTTTATCACAACTACATTTTGTGTCTGTTTCAATAAAAATTGGTTTAAACCCAGATTTTAATGCATAATTGCATAATAATAAAGAAACAGAACTCTTTCCTGAATTATTATTTCCAGTTATTAATATTCTAGGACCAATTTGTTTTTTTTTTTTTGCTAATTTTCTATAAGCATCTAAAATATAAGACAAAGATAAATAATCCTTCATAGTAGAATTTTTGCTTTCATATTCTTGTAATGTTTTTCCTTTTATTTGAATAATACATCCAGTATAAGTGTATATTGAAAATTTTTCATTAAAACCAAAATAATAGTCTTTATCTAATATTAATTCCCTACCAAATATTTCTGCTGTACACATATTCTTTTCACTTTTATTCAAAGTGTTATTAGATAATATTCTTACTTTTATGCACTCTTCTTTTTCATCAAATTTACTAGGTTTTTCTAATGTAACAATTCGTAATTCTCGAAAAGCCTTCAAATTATATATCCTAATATTATTTGTAGTAGTCATTTTTTTTTTTTTTTAAATTTTAATAATTTTTCATTAATAAAAAACATACGTTAGAAAAAAAAATTATATAATAAATATTTCTATAAGTATATATATTAATATAAATAGAAACATTTAAATATATTTTTTCATTTTTACATATTTATATATATAAAATATCATAGTTATGCTTTCAAACAAAAAAAAAAAAAAAAAATAAAATAAAAATAAAAATAAAAATAAAATAATAATATATAAGTATATATTTATATGATATAAACTTTTTTTCATAGAAATAAAATTATATTATTTATGTTTTATGTACATTAAAATATTATAGAGAGTAATACATGAAAGAAAAATTCGATTTTATTTTATATATATATGTATATTTTTTTTTTTTTTTTTCAAAGTTCATTTTTATATATATATATTAGGTTAAAATTTGAAATTTTTATTACAAATTATACATTATTTATTTTATTATTTTTAAGAAAAAAATTCATATATATTCGTTATATTTTTTTATAAAACTTGTACAAATTTTTATAATTTTTTATATGTGGTTCTATATTTTTCTTCATTTTCACCTTAATATTTTTATTTTAAATTTTTTATAATCCATAATTAATTATATATATATATTATTCTTATTTTGTTTTATTTGTCATATTTCATTTTAAAAATTATTTTGTATATATATATATATATAAATATATATAAATATTTTTAATATGGCTTTATATTTTTGATAAAGTTAAAAAAAATGAATAATGAATATGACCTGACAAACATTTCAGAAATAAACAAAGGGAAAAAGGTTATAATAATATTAGAAGGTGCATATTTACAATTGATTGAAACAAAAAGATATATATACGAGTTAACTAATAACATTAAGCATAAATATATATTAAAAGAAAGAAATCAGAAAAATATAAACGACTGTAGGCCTGATATTTTGCATCAATGTTTAATTCATTTATTAGAAAGTCCCTTAAATAAGTATGGTATGCTGCAGGTTTATGTAAAAACTCATGACAACCAATTGTTTTATGTATCTCCTCATTTAAAAATTCCTAAAACATATGAACAATTTGAATCATTAATGGTTACATTTTTAAGAAAATATAAGATAAAAGCGAATGAAAAAAGTATTTATTTATTAAAAATTATTAAAAATGATTACAATAATATTTTACCAGTTAATGGTAAAAAAATAGGGTTATCAATGAAGGGAAAGAAAGTTAATTTATCTGATTATGTAAAAAAATTTGAAAATGAGAATGTTCCTATAACATTTTTTATAGGAGCGGTGGCTTATACAAATCCTACAATGGATATAGAAATAATAGATGAAAATATCAATATATCTGAATTTAGTTTAAGTGCTGCTACTTGCTGTTCAGCTATTTGCTTAGAATTTGAGAATTTGTGGAAATTATTTTAATATTTTCTAGTGGAAATATTATATTGGTATTTTTTATTTTTTTTTTTTTATTATTACTATTTGTTATTACTTTTAAAAAGATATATTGAAGCTTTCCTAAAATGCAATGTATTGTAATATTTTTATAATGATTTCTTTTTAAGATTTTAAAATATATAAATAAAAAATATATAGATATTACTTTTTACAATACACATTTGGCAGAAATAATTTTAATGGGAATCTATTTCCAGTTTGGATAATTTTTTTTTGTTTTTTTTTTTTTTTTTTTTTTTATTTTAAATTTAATTTTGTTTGTATAAGGAAAAAAAAAAAAAAAAAAGAAAAAAAATTAAATTTAATTAAATTATATCTTATATATTTAGAACTTTCTTAAATTACTTATAAAGACAACGTATAATATTTTTCAATTTTTTAATACGTTATTATTTATTCTTTTTTTTTTTTTAAATTCTATTCAAATATAATGAAAATGAAGTATGGAATTAATTTAAATTTTACTTTTATACCTTCATAATAACATTTACTTTTAAATTCATATGTAAAAAAAAATATTTTTGTTACTTAAAGCTTCAAAATTTAACCAAATATCAAATTATCACATAAAATAGTCTACATAATTTACATTTTAAAAAATTCATATATATATATAAATATATATATATATAAAAGTTTTTTCAGTTAAAAATTTTTTTTTTCTTTTTTTTTTTTTTATTTCTGCGGCACTAAAAAAGCATCATTTAAAAAAAAAATTGTTTAAAAAAAGGATGTGAAAAAA
>NW_021628222.1:189609-191054 GCF_900005855.1 Plasmodium gallinaceum | reverse complement strand
AAAAAAAAAAAAAAAAACAGTAAATATTCAATTTTGTATAATAATGTGCATTCTACTTAAAAAAAAAAAAAAAGAAAAAAAAAAATATTAAAATATATGTATTATATTTTTATCCTATATATTTAAAAAAAATAAAAACAAAATTATGTATGTAATTTGGGCATATATTTCCATAACCACGTAAAATATCCTTTCTGTTCATTTGAATTATTTTCTGTTTTATTTATTTCTTTTTTTGTAGGTGCTATATCAGAATTTTCTTTATTTTGATAAACATCATTTTTTTTAAGAACTTTCTTTGTAGAATTTTTATTAACTGTTCTTGCTCTTTTTCTTCTAACTTTTCTTTTTACAATTTTATTTTTTTTAATTGGTTGTTCAGTTTCCTATAAAAATTAAAAATTATTGTTTTCATATGTAAAAAAAATTAAGAAGTATATATTTAAATTTATAATATAATTCTCATAAAATATATATATATGTAATTAAAAATATATATTTTAAAATATGTAATAATTTTAAAAAATGTATTTATTAAGTGCATTAATACTTATAAGACTGTGTTCTAAAATATATACAATTATACAACTATTGTATATTAGAAAAGTATAATTAATGAATAAATGAAAACATAATATGTCAAAAAGTTAAACTAATACATATAATACTAATAAAAATTAAATTATAAACAAATATATTAAATATTTAATGAAACTAATTGAATAATAATATATTAAACAAATGAAAAAAAAATATATATATATATATATATATAAATATGTAAATATATATACATATATATGTAAATTTATATACATAATAAATATAAAATATAGTAAAAAATAAGCAAATTATAATTTATTTCTAATCAAGCAGAATCATCTTAAACATTGTAAAAGCATAGGTTTTTATATACAAATTTTTAGATATATTAAAGAAATAATTAAGTTGATACATAGAAAATATTTAAAAATATATAATTATTAAAAAATCAATGTTTTATTGAAACTATATTATGTTAATATATGTTCGAATATACTTTATTATAATTTCAAAAATTGTAATTTTATTAATTACTTGAAACATATATATAATTAATTAAAATAAATAGATAGTTATATTTTTAGTAAGATAATTTTCTAATATATATATTTTTTTTTTTTTTTACTTTTTTTTTATTTCTTATTACATTATTTACATTTTTAGTATTTGTTTTCTTCATTTTATTCATACTTCTAGTTTGCCTCATTTTTCTGATTTTATTTTTTTTACAAATGAGATTTAGATTTTATTCTTACTTTTTATTTTGTTTCATATGTATTCAAAAAATAATGAAGTACACAAAACTTAGAATATGAAATTACGATAGTCAAAAAAATGTACAAAGAAATTATTTCAAAGACAAAAAAACTTATTAAAAATATATTTTTTTTTTTTTTCTTTTT
>NW_021628222.1:176151-188609 GCF_900005855.1 Plasmodium gallinaceum | reverse complement strand
AAAAAAAAAAAAAAAAAAAAAATTGAAAATTGGTAAAATTTATATCTTAGGATTATTAAAATATATTCGTATTAATTAAAACCAAAGTATATAACATAAAATATGTTCATACATTTTTTTATTTTAAAAAATAATTTATATATATATATATATATATAAATGTTAGTACGTACTAATTGTACTTTTGTAATTTTCTCTAAATTTTTAATATTTATCGGAAAATAAAAAAAAAAAAAAAAAAAAGAAAACAAATAATTCTAAAACAATCAAATTTTCTAAGTGAATTCTTCTTTTTTTTTTTTTTTTTCGTTTTCTACACACAACGGATAAAAACAATAGTTTAGTGAATTATGCACACATCTCATACTTCAATTTCTTTTTACTTTTTTTTTATTATAGTTTTCTTTTTATATAATATTTTATTATTACTTTATATATAATTATTATATTTTTTTAATTTTTAATATTATTTTTTAAATATTTTATTTTTTCTCCGTAATCTTATTTTTTAAAGTATTTATATAAATTTTTAATATTTATACAAAAATAGAATAGTAAATAAATGGGAATAATCTAATTTTAAGTTACAAAATATATTTAAAATAAGTTAAATAATTACTAATTTTACATACATTATAATTAATCTTGAATTCTTTATAAAATATTTATTCTTAAATTATGTTAATGTAATTTTATTTTATTTTGTTTTTTTTTTTTTTCTCCAATAGAAGAATTTAAAACAAAAGGAAAATTAAAATGAATTAGAAGCAACATAATAATAGTTCTTTTATTAAAAAAAAAAAAAAAATAATAACTTAAACTGATTTTTTTCCAACTAAAAATATTAAATAAATCATTTAATTGTAAGAAATTTTATATATATATATATATATTTCTTTTTTATTAATCTTAAAATGAAAGTGAAATAGAAGAAAATTCTCATTTAAATGACTGATTTTTACATAATCAAAATTATATTTAAAATTATTTTATTGCAGCTTTAATTTTATTTTCACTTTAACTATAATAATGTAATTAAATAAAAAATTAAGGAATCTATATGTATTAAAGAGAGGATTTTGTCTTATAGAAATTCATTGAAAAAAAAAAAAAATATTCTAAAATAACATTTCTTATCTTCTATATTTATTTATTCTAAATAACATATAAAAATATATATATATACAACTCATATTCTTTTTATTCAGTCTTAGATGTCGTATTATTTTAAAACGTGATTATTTATTTTTTTTTTATATAGACATAATATTTTAACTAGTAGTTTATTAAAAAACATAAATATTTATTTTATATTCTTGAAGTTAGATAAAGGTTAATTAGCTTATAAAAAATATAAAATGAAATGATCACATAATTTTTATATTTTTTTTTAAAACAATTAAAGATTATTAGATTTTTAATTGTTCATTATATAACACAAAAAAGAAAAAAAAAAAAAAAAAAAAAAAAAGAAATTAAAATTTTATTCCTTAATTTTTTTATTTTAGTAAATATTTCTATATTTATATCTAAATCAATATTTCCTTTTTTTTTTTTTTTCTATACAATTATGTAATTAATGTTTAATTTCTTTTCATTATATATATATTTAATGATTTAAAATTTGTTTTAATATCTTTTTTAATTTTAATTTTTTTATACTTTATTTTTATATCAAATACAGTATAAAATTTAACTTGTTAATGCATTAATTTTTTTCTTTAATAAAAATTGAATTTTTTTAAATAACATATTAAAATATTTTTGTTAAAAAAATTTAAATAATATATTTAAATATGGATAGTTCTTTGTTATATATATATAAATATATTATTATTTTTATTTAAAAAAAATGAAAGATCTGCCAATTTTGAAATATAAAGATGAAATTAAAAAACTATTAAAAGAAAATAATTTAATAATAATAAAAGGAGAAACAGGTTGTGGAAAAACAACCCAAGTTCCCCAAATAATAAACGATATATATTTTAATAAAAAGAAAAATGATAATAAAAAAGATAAAAGAAAAATATTAATTTCTCTACCAAGAAAAGTAGCAACTATAACTGTTGCTGAAAGAGTAGCAAAAGAAATGAATAGAGGTGAAGTTGGAAGTTATGTTGGATATTCTATAAGATTTAAAAATGTGTGTTCAAAAGATACGAGAATAAAGTTTGTTACTGATGGAATATTAATTAGAGAAATTATGAATAATCCCTTATTAAAGAAATATAAATTTTTAATTTTAGATGAGATACATGAAAGATCTATTAGAACTGATGTTTTATTAGGTTACACAAAATTTTTGTTAGAAAAAAGAACAAATTTAAAAATTATTCTTATGTCTGCTACTTTTGATATAAATACATTTAATCGATTTTTTAATGATCCCCCTATCATTTCTATTCCACATAAGCTTCATAAAATTACTATTTTTTATCCAAAGAAAACAATAGAAGACTATCTTCTTTCTATTGTTAGTACTGTTCTGCAAATCCATTTTGGTAATTCTTATATAAAAAGTGAAGGAAATACATATTATTCTTCTTATGAAAATAACGATAATGAAATATTCAATATTGAGTTAAATAATAAAGAAATAGAAGAGGAACAAAATGATGATACTATAAATAATATAGATGTAAATAATATGGAAAATAAAAATGAGAATACTTTTAATATAGAGAAAAAAAAAAAAAGAAATAATTTAGGAGATATTTTAGTTTTTCTACCAGGACAGGAAGAAATTGAAATGGTAAATATAATGTTAAAAGAAAAATTAAAAATAATTTATAAAGGAAGTTTGTTAAGCAAATTAATTAGTGATGAAAATAAAAATGAGGAGAAGTTCATAAATAAAATGAATACCACATTTAATTCTGATAATCAAATTATTAATGATATATGTTTTCATTTTGGTAAAACAGAAATAATCCCAGACAAAATATACACCATGAAAATTTTACAATTGTATTCATCACTTCCTACTAAAAAGCAGAGGAAAATATTTGAACCTGTTCCACCTAATACTAGAAAAGTAAAAAAATAAAAAATAAAACAAAATAAAGATAAAAATAAAATATCAAAAATACAATTTTATGATTCTTATTTAAACATTCTTATGTATATTCATATCATTTTTTTTTTTTTTTTTAATAGTCTTATATGCTGTTTATAAATTATTTTTTAAAAAAAAAATATATTTTATTTTCATATATATATATATATTCTTAAATATTTCAGGTTATCTTAAGTACAAATATTGCTGAAACATCTGTTACTATTCCAAATATAAAATATGTAATTGATAGTGGAAAAGTAAAAATAAAATTTTTTGATGTGAAAAAAGGAAGTAGTGTTTTAAAAGTCACTCAAATATCTAAAGATTCAGCATTACAAAGATGTGGAAGAGCTGGAAGAGAAGGTCCTGGAAAAGTTTTTCGAATATATACAAAAGAAGAATATGAAAATATGCATCCCTTTTTAATTCCTGAAATTTTCCGTTCTGACCTTACACAAATTTATTTAGAATTAAAAGTTAAAAAGAAATTAATTTATGTTTTATATAATTTATATATATATACATATATATATATATATATATATTTTTTTTTTTTTTTTTTTATTCTCTTTAGGCAATGAATATAAAAAATCCATTAGAATTTGAATTTCCTGAAAATCCTAAAAAAGAATTTTTTGTTCATTCAGCCAAAATGCTTTATAAAATAAATGCAATTGATGTAAATAATAATTTAACAGATTTAGGTAGAAAATTATGTTTCTTCCCGTTAAATCCTATATTTGCAAATATATTATTATGTTCCATTGAATTTAATTGTATAGATGAAATTGCAACTATTGTAGCATTACTAAATTGTGACAGTATTTTTTTAAATTATAATTTTTATGATGATTTAAATATTATCAATGAAGAATTGTCAAAAAATAACTGCGAATTAACAGAAAAAGAACAAAATAATAAAAACACAATAAAAGAAAAAAAAAAAGATAAAAAAAGGAAAATTAGAAATGAAGAAGATAAAGAAGATGAAGAAAATGAAGAAGAATTAAAAATTAATGATAAAAATAAATTAATTAACATAGCAAGAAGGAAACTTATTCATCCAGATGGTGATCATTTAACATTATTGCATATTTTTTATTTATGGAAAGAAACTTCCATTAATGAAAGAAAGAATTTTTGCAGCATATATGCGTTAAATAATGAAGTATTACTACAAGTAGAAAAAATTAAAATACAGTTATTAGAAATTATGAAAAATAAAATGAATATAGATATTTCAAAAAAATTACATATGCACAAATGGGAAAATGTTTTAATATGCTTATGTAAATCATGTTTTTTTAATATAGCTAGATTAACATCAGATACAAATGTTTATATGAATTTAGTAAATAAAACTAAAATACGTGTACATCCATCTTCTACTCTTTTTAATTCTTTTGTCAAACCAACTTTTATTTTTTACTCCGATGTAATTCAAACAAAGAGATTATATGCGCGTATCGTTACAAAAATTGAAGCAGAATGGTTATTAAAATACGTATCACAAAAATTTCAATTAAAAAAAAATTAGTTATACTAATATTTTATCCACATATATATTAGTATTTTCCCAGAATTAATTAAATATAATTCATTTAAAAAGAAAAAATTTTTGTTTTCACCTTTTAAATAATTTATAAATTTTAAAAAAAAAATTTCAATAAAATTAATGTTTATCATTTGATATATACAGCATTTTTTTTTTTTATATATTTATTTCAAAAAATATAAAAAATTTATCATTACATTTTTAAAAAAAAAAGTTATTTTTTTTTAAGTATCATTATATAATATTTTTTTTTTTTACTCTTACTTTTCTAATGATTTATTTCGGTTTTTAATTAAAAAATTTTCCATTTTTATATGTGTATTATAATGAATTTTTTATTATTTTTTACATTAAAAAATTTAAGAATCTTAATAATATAAATAAATATCCCAGAAATGGAAAATTAATATATAAAGAAATAAGACATAAAAAAAAAAAAAAAAAAAATTCAAATAAATAGTAATTTAATATATGTTTTATAAGTAATATATTTCACCAACAAAATTTATCTCTTCCACTTTTTACTCTTTCGTCTAATTTTTGTTCATTTGTTAAGTTTCCTTTTATCTTTTTATCCACAATCTTATATGACCATAAACCAACCTTTTTTCTTATTTTTATAACATCATTTTTTGGTTTTTGCTCTATTATCTTTGCATATTGTAAATTTATATTATCATCTTCATTTTTTTCTTGTTTACTTTCTACTTTTTTTATAAAGTAGGTACACGTTGTACTTATATCTGTTGAAAATTCTTCATTTATAAGTAAAGTTTTATTACTTAAAATAGAAGTTACAACTCTTTTTTCTTCTTGTAAACTTGTTGGATGTTTTAAAATAATTTCATAACCAACTTTCACTTCATTTATAAATCTAGTTTCAAAACCTTGAATTGTATTTTTTATTGTTACTATTCTTCCACTACCATTAATTATATTCATTTCATCATTTATATTTTTCTTTTTAATATGTTCATTTTCGTTAGAGGTATTCTTTTTCTTTTCTTCTAATATTTCTTTTTTTTTACTGATTTTTTTCTTCTTTACTTTCAATTTTAACTTACCCCCTATAAATTTTCTATCATTTTTTTCCATTTTTAATTAAAGTAATTCAGTTTTCGATATTTAATAATTTCAAAGATTTCTTTTATAATTTTTAATACCCTTTATATTATACATCATTATACTTATGCATAACTTTATTTCTTTTTTTTTTTTTTTATTTTAAACATTCATTTATATATAAATGTTTTTTATTTTTTTTTTAAAGGAAAACTTACATATTAAAAGATATATTTTTTTTTTTTTTCTTTTAAATTAATATTACAAAAATGAAATTTTTCATTGCAATTATAATTCATAATACATTTTTATTTATTCATATTATTTATAGGATTTTATTTTTATGTACATTTTCAAATAAGTGTATTACCTTTTTTATATTAAATTATTACATATTAATAAAGATAATTTCATATTTTATATAAATTCAAAAAAAAAAAAAAAAAAAAAAAAAAACGAAACATTTAAAATAAAAAAAATATAAGTATGTTCTTCTATTAAAAAAAAAAATGAAATAAAATGAAATAAAATAAAATAAAATAAATAACTTATTTAATAAAACAAAATAGTTATTAATATGCTAATAATTTAATCAAAAATAAAAATAATTAATAGCACAGTGTGTATATTAAAAAATATACATTTTTCATGTAAATTAAAACATACAATATTTATGATAAAAGATTTAAAATACTTAAACAAAATAAATTTTTTTTTTTTTTTTTTTTTTTGAATTTTTCTGAGAACTGAAAAAAAAAAAAAAAAAATTTAAAAATACCATGTTAAAATAAACATAGATAATGCACCAATTATAATTAATAAAATTATTTGAATTTTATATTGAATTTTATAATAAGCAAAATTTTTTTGTGTGTGCATACAATGGTTATGTATTTTATATGTATATAATAAAGGACCTATTATTTCAAATAAAGAAATATAAACAAAAGTACCAGAACCAATAGATGCTAATATAGATGGTAAAAATTGAATAACTGTAGAAGAAGTGGAAGCAAAAATATTTGTTACTAATCCTAATAATATGCCTAAAGGAGTCATTAATGAAAAAAGGAACATAAACAAAATATATTTTTTTTTTTTCATATGTTTATTAATTAAATTTATACCAATAGAAAATGATGCAAAAGCTTTATGCGATATTATAGATAAATTAGTAACATATGAATTTTTTACGCTTCCTAATGTTATTCCTTCAATTATTGAATGAAAAGAAAATGCTAATAATAATATAATAGGAGCTTTATTAAAATTATATTGTATAGAATCATCCGATTCATATTCTTCTATAATATCATCACTAAATGTTTGTATAAAGTATATATTACTATCTTCCATATCTTCTTCACAACAACTTTGTAAATCCCTAGTTACTTCTTGTTTTTCATCATTCTGTTTTTTTTTTTCATTCAATTTAGATATTAACATATTTTTATTACGATTTAATGAAACGTTTTTATATTTAGAATTAATTTCAAAAGAATCCTGTACTTTAATTTTTTTACAGATATTTTTTTTTTCCATGTATCTTATATTCATATTTCCTAATTTTGCAGATTTATTTGTACATATTTTTTCTATTACATTTTGATCCTTCTTAGATGAATTAATGTTCTTCAAATTAATGAAATACATTTGATTATCTTCAATTTTATTGTTTCTAATTATATTTAAAATATTTATGTAATCAAATTTATTTGCATAAAAAAATATATTATAGCATTCATTACAACAGTTATCTTCATTCGGCTTTTCAGTATGTCTATTCTTTCTTTTCTGTATTAAATAATCACTTATTTGCTCTACGATAATGATTAAAAAAATTCCCAAAACAGCAAACATTTCACATAATGGATAATTGAAATGTAAATTCTGTTGTTTTTTAACTTTATTTAAGTCTTCTCTTGCTTCAGGTAACAAGTGAACTAAACCTCCCCCTAACAAAATACCCCCACTATAACCTAAAACTAAAATGTATATATATATATATATATATTTATAATATTAAGATAATGAAATAATAAAAATAACATCTTATAATAAATATGTGAAAAAAATAAATTTATAATTTGTCATAATAGTAACATTTATTTTAATTAGAAAAAATGTGAGTTTTTTATTTTATAGCTTCAATCATATATGTTAAAATATTGTTTATTTTTTTTTTTTCTTTTTTTTGCTATACCTAAATTAAAAAGTTTACATTCAGAATAAGATTCAATACATAGTGGAACAACTGCACCAAATATAGTCACAAAAAAGATACTAAAAAAAGCAAAAATTTTATCAATATATGGTATCATTTTTTTCATTAAACATTTTTAAATAAATCATTTTTTTCCATTCCAGTATTTTTAAAAGTAAAAGAATAAAAAAACAAGAAATAATTTAAATTACGTAAACAAAAAAAAAAAGATTTTTTAGGAAAAATAAAAAATATGTGTAAAATAATGTAAGAAAAAAAAAAAAAAAAAAAAAAAAAAAAAAAAAAAAAGTTAATATTTAAAAAAAATGCTTGAAAATAAATAAGAGAAACAATACAATAGTACTAAAAAAAAAAAAAAAAAGGATATAAAATATGAACTACAAAAAAAAGGATATAATAAATTTATGAATATAAAAAAAAAAAAAAAAAATTAAAATAATATTTTAAGTGTTAGATTAAAAAAAAAAAATTAAATGGCTATAACACTACGGCATCTTTATTTATACTAGTTTTTTTTTTTTCTTTCTTTTTAATTTCTACTATCAAATTTTCTTTTTATTTAAATCTACTATTTGTATTGCTCTTTTAGGATAATTTTTATATTTTATTCTTATTTTTTGTTAATAAAAAATGGTAACTATAAAGTGTATAAGTTATATTTAAAAAAATGATTTAATTAGGAACACAAGATGTCAAACAAACTTAAGGATTTTAAAAAATATTAGGATACTATATATATACATACTATAAAAAAAAAAAATTTTTCAAATAAAATCAACAATTTACACATTAAAAAAAAAATATATATATACTTATAAAAAAATATATATATTAAATAAAAAATTTTCAAATTTTACTTACAAAAAAAAAAAAAAAAAAGAAAATACATATCTATATATAACAACAGAATCAAGAAAAAATAAAATTATATACCTCACAGATAAAAATAAGTATATATAAAAATTAATAAATATATATGAAAATGATTTTATAATAATTTTTTACTATTATTGTCTATAAAATTAGTAAGCATTTATTCATTTTTAAAAATTTCATAAAATTTATATAAAAATCAATAAAATTATATAAACATAAAAAAAAAATAAATATATAAATTTTTCATACAACCCTTTTTTTTTTACTTTTATAACATAAAAAAAAAAATATACATATATATATAAAATTTAAATAGAAATATTATAAATAAATTAATAAAAAGTATAATTTAAAAAAAGAAAATATTTTGGATGTATAGAGATATACATCATCATACATATACTGATAAAAAAATAAAATAAAATTTTTATAAAAATCTATTAAAGAAAATTATAAATATTAAAATGAAAACCAAATTTTTTTGATTAAGTAAAAAAAAAAAAAAATAAGTGTATATTAAAATTACTTCTAACATGTTAAATGAATTTTATTTGGGTAAAGTTTATCAAAATTTTCTAATGACATATTTATATATTGCTTTACTTCATCAAAATTTTTTTGTCTTACTTCTAAAGGTACTAATATTTTTCTTTCTTCTACAGTATAATGTAACAATTCTTCTTTTGTAAAATTAAAACAGTTAGTATTATAAGGTAGAGAGAAATTATTATCTGAACTAATTTGTTTATTAAAAATTGTAAAAACTTTCAAATTTCTAATATCATCAAAGTAATTATGCAGAAGTGCATTACATAATTTGATTCTCTTCTTGGGATTAAATTGTAGCAATTTACTTAACAAATCAATACTGTCTTTAGAGCAGTTATGATTTATTAATTTTTTTAAAGTTATTGGTTTTATATTTGGGAATTTAACATTTTTATAAACACTTTTAAATGATAAAAAATCTTCATCGTTAGGTGTTCCTAATATTTTTATAATTTCCACTAATTGATCTGATGCACAATCTCCTAAAAATAAGGGTTTCCCTAATATTAACTCTCCCATAACACATCCTTTTGAAAAAAAAAAAAAAAAAAAAAAAAAAATAAGTTAATTACTAAAAAAATGTAGTCATATAAGTATAATATAAAAAACAAAATAATTATAAAACAAACATATAATGCCAATATATAAATGGATTAAAAATATTTTTCATTATTTTCATTTTACTTATATATATATAAATATATTAATATATAAATATATTAATGAAAATATATATACATATATGAATTTTTTTTATAATCATACCAATTGACCATGTATCAATTTCTTGACTATAATAATTAGACCCAAATAATAATTCTGGGGCTCTATAATATCTTGAACATACATAACTAAAGTATTTATAATTTTCTTTTAATTTTATAGATGTATTAAAATCACACAACTTTATATATTTGTACATTATACTACTCATATACGTTTTACTTGAGTTATTTTGCTCATATATATCTATATCACTTAAATTTTGATTTCTTATTTCTTTTTTTTTTTTTTTTCCTATATTATTTTCATTATTAATAGAATAATTATTTATATCATTAAAATCATTTCCCACTTTTTCAATATTTGAATTGTTATTTATTCTTGATACTGATATATCTGTTTTACTCCGTTTTAAAATTCTTTTTAAATCTTTATTTGTTGCATATATATAATTATCATTTACATTTGTCCACTTAGTAGATTTTCCTTCATTTAAATTTATCATACTATTTGATTTTCTTATTCTTTCAAAAGATTTATTCAAATTATTTATTTTATTTTTTAAAATACCATTGTTTGGTTTATTTTTCAATTGTATGCATCTGCTATTATTGCTACGGTACTTTTTCTCCTTTATAGTCTTATTATTATTATCAGTATTATTTCCTTTATCATCAAAAAAAGAAATGCTTTTATATTTTTCTAAAAAAATTTTTTTTCTTTCATTTTCCTTTTTACAACTTACAGAAAAAATAGAATCATCATCTTTTTTATCATTCCTTTGAATATTTTCCTGTAGTTTTATTTTTTTTGATTTTATAGTTCTTCCTAAATCATCAATTCTTATTCTATTTTTATTATTTTCTTCGTTTGAATATGTATAATCGCTTCTTATAGATTTATCACAATCTTCTTCAAATACATTTTTTAAATCGACATTTTCATTTTTTTTTTTATTAACATTTTCTATATTCATACTTATTCCCATTCGATTTTCTTTATCATTTATAATTTTTTCTTCACTTTTTATATTTTCACAAATATCCTTATTTATGTTTATATCAATGCTAACATTTTTATTAATTTTTTTATTTTTTATATCATTTCTTGAACTTTTTTCTTCGATTTTGTTATTGATAATATATTTGTGTTCTAATGAATTTTGCACACAAACAACGCATTTTCCATTATCACAATTTTTATTAGAAATATTATTATTTGAATTGTTTAGAAAAATGAGAATATTCTGTGGTTTTATATCTCTATGTGTAATACAAAGACTATGTAAATATAATGTTGCTCTAATTAATTGATATAAATATATTTTGATTTGATTCTGATTAAGAAAATTTTTTTTAATATACTCACTTAAATTATGACATGAGCATATATTATTTATATTTTCATTTAGAACATTTGCATGAAAAGTATTCATTAAATTATTACAGTTGCTCACATTTTTATTATTATCATTATATGAGCTAATAATTTTTTCTTTATTTTGATGATCAATTTCATTTACATTATTAAAATTATTCGAATTTTTGTTTTTTGCATTTTTCAATTCTATTTTTGTGTCATCATTATTAAAATTACACTTTTCATTAATAATGGTATAAAATTTATCATCTTCATTTTTATGTGTATTATTGACTTTGTAGTCAATATTATTATTGTTATTACTATCATTAGTAATATGATTATTATTCTTATTATTATTATCACTAATGTTATCATTAGTATTATTATTATCATTGATGTTATTATTAATGTCACTGTTAGGTTTAATATTATTTTTATCATTGATGTTGTTATTATTAATATGAATAGTAGACGTTGTGGTAGTATTAATAATATTATTAGTATTAATAGAGTTATTTTTAATACTATTATTCTTAGTAGTTTTATTTGAATGTTTAATAATTTCATTAGTATCTTTTATGGTGATATAATATAATGATGTTGCTAAATCTATATTACCATATTCCATTACCATGTGCACATATACACCATTAGAAGTAGTAGTATAAAATGCGTGCTTTAATTTAACAATATTAGGATGTTTTAATTTTTTCATAATTTCAATTTCTTTAAAAATTCTTGCATTTTTTTGATATGTTTGTTTTAATGCAACTATACTACAATTATCTAAACAATCAGCCTTATATACTACACCATATACCCCATTTCCGATAATATGAAGAATTTTATAACTTATTTTTTTGCTATTATATTTTAACTTTTCATCATCAAAATAAATATTTACATAGTCTTTAATTATTTCATTCTTTTTATATATTTTTATTAAATCCATTCTTGTATTTTCACAAAATTGAAGAATAAAAAGAAGAAAGAATTTAGGAAAAAAAAAAAAAAAAAAAAAAAAAAAAAAAAAAAAATAAATTTTA
>NW_021628222.1:169610-175151 GCF_900005855.1 Plasmodium gallinaceum | reverse complement strand
AAACTTAAAATTTTGAAATAATTAAAAGTTATTTTTAATAATAAAAAAAAAAAAAAAGTATTATATATATATTTAAATATTATTTTTATAAAATAAATCAGAAATAGAAAAAAGAAACTTTTTTTTTGTGTATTATTTACACTTTTAGTAACTATATGTTGCAGGCCTGCATAAAACTATATTTACAATTTTGTAAAAAGGAATCATTAATTATTTTACATATTTTTTATTATTTTTTTTTTTTTTTTATATACATAATTCATAAATAATAATAAGTGTTAAAACAAAATTAAGATAAATAATTGTTGATATTTATAAACAGAACAAAAAAATAAATTATCTTGGGGAAAAATATATGAAAAAGTAGACTTTATAATATATTAGAAATAATTGTTAATTTATTTTCATTATTAAAAAAAAAAAAATGAAGCATCAAAAAAACATAAACAGTAAGAAAAATATTATTATTGTTAAAAAAAAAAAAAAAAAAAAATTACATATAAACTGAAAGATTAAAAAAATTTTTAGTTCAATTAAATGAAAATACAGGATAATACAAAAATATAAAAAAGAAATACCTTTAGAATTTTATCTTTTTTTTTAAAAGAAAATTTAAAATTATCTTTTCATTTTAGAGCTTTATTAATTAAAAATATTTATGAATATAAATTAAAAAATTAAATAAAATAAAGGATATTAAGTAATGTTATGAAGCTTTCGTATTATAAAAATATATGGATATATAACAATATATTTACTAGTTTTTTTATGTCTTTATTAATTTTTTATAGATTATAATTATAACTATTATTTCTTATTATTTGATAATCAGTATAAAATTAAATTAATTATGGTGGTTTTTTGTTTTGCAAAATATACTTTGTTAAATTAACACATTTGTATTTTTTTTTTTTGTTTTTTATTATAAAAGTTAGTTTCTCAAATTCTCGATTGCAATAATTCTTTGCTTATTTCTATTTTATATGGATATAATAAAATTAAAATTCTATTTGATTAGTTTTTATAGATACCATTTACTTTTATAAATTCATGGTATCCTTGAATTTATTAAAACATTTATATGTTACATAATTCTCAATTTAAAAATTATTTCATTAATAAAAAAACTTTTAATTGCTTTTTTTTTTTTTTTTTTTAAAAAAAAAAATTTAAAAATTATTAAAAAAAAAAAAAAAAAAATGAAAAATATATATATTTATATATTTCCTAACAAATTATAAAAAGAATTAAAAAGAATAAAAGGTTTATAAACAAAAAAAAAAAAAAAAAAGGAAAATAGAAAATATATATACAATAAATTGAAAAATATTTAAATTTTTACAGTTTTTATTATATACATAAATAAAATAAGATATTATTATATAAAAATATTTAATTTTTCTAAAAATAGGAAAATATAATTTCGCCAATAAAAATTTATAAAGTTTTAAAAGTCACATAATTTCAAAAACTCATTGAAAAAATAAATTTTGTATAATTATTTAATGTAATTAAGAAGTAAAATATTTTTTAACCTTTTTTTTTTTTTTTTTTTTTTTATATTATTTTATGAATTCTCTTTCAATTCATAAAATGTTTTTGCTAAATATTTTCCTCTATCTTTTGCAAACTTAGCAAATGTCAATTGTTCCTAATTAAAAAAAATTGAAAATTTAATTATATTAAATTAATATATATATATATGTTTATATATATGTTTATTCTATTTTGTTTACTCTTAATATTTCTTTGCTTGAAATATGCAATGTTTTTATATTTTTAGAAAATTTTTTTTTCATTATTCCACTTAAAAGAAAAAAAAAAAGTAGAGTTGTGTTGATAATTAAATAAGAATTTTCCCCTAAAAAAAATAATAAAAAAAATAATAAAATAAATAATAAAATAATTTATATATATATTTAATATTATAAATAAAATTTTCATCTTACAATTATTTAGTAATATTCCTGTACTTTTGATATAATTATTATAAAAATTATTATACGAAACACTAAAATAGCTGTAAAAAAAAAAAAAAAAAAAAAAAAATACACATATATAGAAAGGGGGAAAAAAAAAAAAAAAAATTTACACCATTATATTTTCAAATATATTCAACAAATTATTATTTTGTTATACTTTATAAATAAATCTTTATAATTATTGTGAACTGAAAGTTGTGTAAATAAAAAAAAAAGGAAAAGAAAAAATAAAAATATTTGGATCATCGTGTGCTTAATTCCTGTATAAAAAAAAAAAAATAAAAAAAATAAAAATAAATAAAAAGAAAAATATATATTTATAAATATGTATATATGGTTAATAAATATAAAAATAAATAAATACTTTCTCTCTTCAAGGTTGTTTTGTGAATTCTTCTCTCACTGTCAGTTTTTAAAATATCTAAAATTTTGTTTATGATATTATCACAATCATTAATTAAACAGTAAAGATCTTTTTCTAGCTTTTTAAAAAATAGTTTTTTTATTTCATAAATTATATCATTAATTCTATTAACTATACATAAATCATTATTATTTTTTGCATTTTCAAATAAATATCGCCCATTTTTAGCCCCATATATATAAATAGGTAATAAGTCAATATTATTACGTATATTAATTTTACTAGCTAAACATTGAGTTGTTTGACATAATAATTTAATTCTATCCTCCTCTTGTTTTATTTCATCAATTTTAGAAAAAACAAAAACAATCTTTTCCATATGTTTTTCATAAATTTCTTTAATAATTAAAATTAATCTATTACTAAGTGATTTACCTGAAGAATCAAAAAAAACTAAAATAATATCAACGTAATCAGATAAATCATATATTATACTATTAATATCAAAATCCAATTTATTCATTATATCTTTTAAACCAGGAGTATCAATAAAATCAATATTTTTTGTTTCAATATTTTTACTAACATACATTTTTGTACATAAATTATTTTTAAAATTTCTATTTCTATTAGATACATTTTTTAAAAAATCAAATGTTTTAATAGTAATATCTCCATTAAATTCTGAAAAATAGCTTCCACTAGTTATGAGTGTAAATGTATTTGTTTCAAATTCATATCCTGTTTTTTGTATATTTTCTCTCAAAAACCAATTAATAAATGTACTTTTACCAGAAGAAGAATTTCCTATAACTAAAACACGCACTTTTTTAGATATAGTTTTATTAATGTTTAAAAATAATCCTTTTGATATATTCCTTATATTTAGTTTATCAAATCCTTTATTATTTATAATTATATTACCGTTATATAATTCTTTTATTTCACTTATTATATTATCATAAATATTCAATTTTTCATTTATATTATCAGATAGTTTTTTATTAAAATCCTCTTTTTTATCATTTAACTCTTCTTTAACATTTGTTATATCAGAATTCTCCGAATAAGCAGTAGATTTTTCATTTCTGCATATGTTATTATTTTCTTTATTTTTAAAAAGTTCGGAATGAAAAGTAGTTTCACTAGGCATGCTTTCCATTTTAAATTAAAAAAAATTAAAACAATAAATATTTTTATACATAAAATTTTATTTAAAGATATATTATATGAATTTGCACATACATAATATTTATATAATTAAATTTATGTAAAAACAAAAATCTACATACCTATATATTTATATACACATTTATAATCAATAAATAACTATTTTAATTTAATATATACAGAAATATATTATAATTCAAATTATATTTATTTGTAATTGTAAATTCCTAATTTTTTTTTTTTTTATTCAAAAAACAAAAAGTTTTAAAGAAAAATAGAAAAAAAGTTAAATTAAAATAATGAAAGGGAATTTAAAAATTAATAAAATTAAAAAAAAAAAAAAAAAAAAAAAAAAAAAAAAAAAAAAACACAGAGACAATGTTTATTTTATAATTAATAATTGAATATTTTTTTTTTCTATTTTTTTATGTTAAAAAAAAAAAAATGTATGTAAATAAACAATGGAAATATATAGAAAAATTCACATATTTAAGTGAACAAAATTTACGCATAATTAAAAAGATTGAAAAAAAAATGCAAAAAAAGAATAATGAAACAATATGATAAAATAATAAATAAGTACTGATAAAATTATTATTTTTTTTATAAGATATACTTAGATGAAAAATATATTATATTCATAAATAAAAATAAAACAAGCAGAAATCTAAAAGTTACCATTTGTGAGCATATATATCCATATATATAATTTTTATAAAAGCATGAAATTATACAATGTTTATGAAAATAATTATTCATTGTACATATATGAATAATACATAAATGTATTAGTGTTATAAATAAATTATTATTTTTTTTTTTTTTGTTAAGACATCGTAAATTATGTCATTTATGCTTTTTCATTTTATGTTTGCTATGTTTTTGTTAAAATAAAAATATATTTTTTCTATGTTTAGGTGATACATAAGTCAATTACGTATATAAAAAGAAAAAATGTATATATTAAGAATATAATGAAATATTATAAAATAAAAAAAAATAAATTTATTTTTTAGTAATTTATTTTTATTTTTTTATTCTAATTCATTTTATTAAAAAATGACTTTATTTACATTTTTATCATATTTATTTTTAAAAATAAAAAAAAGGTAAATGTAACTTTTTTTATATACATACTATACAAAAAATTTTACAAAAAAAACCTTATCATTTAAAGAAATATGTACTTTTATACTTTTACATATATAACATTATTTTTTTTTTTTTAAATTGTTTTATTTTAATTTTAAAATATCTCTATAGAATAAGTAAAACAGTATGTTAATTTTTTTTTAAAAAAAAAAACACATATATGTACCAAATTACCATTTACTTTTTTCTGAGAGAAGTTAAGAAAAAAAAAAAAAAAAGTTTATTTTTGTAGATATTAAAAATAATTATTATAAAAGTAAATATTAAAATAAAAAAATTTAAATGCTTTTATAAAAAATGAAATTATATATAAAACCTTATATGTGTCTTTTTTTTTTTTTTTTTTCCATCATCTGTTTTTTCTTTTTGGTATTTATTTAACATCCTTCTTCTTTTTTATAAAAATTCTTTTACAAATAAGTTATATTTGAGTCATCAATCCTAGATAATCTAGATAAAATGAAATAAATAAATAAATAAGAGAAAAAAAGAATAAAAGAATAAGCTTTATACTTATCTAATAGAATTTTACAATCCACTTTTTCATTAATATCTGCAATTCTTTAGAAAAAAAAAAAAAAAAAAGTATAAGAATAAGAATAAAAATGTATTGTATTATAATAAAATTTTATAATAGGAATTTCTTACTTGAAAAATTCTTCGCATTCTTTTTTTTCAAGCTTATTTCCGTAGTTAAATAGAATAAATTCAAGTATATTTTTTGATATAGGAAGATTATCCTAAAGAAAAGTAGAAAAAAAAAAATTATTTTTAATTGTGTTATTTTAACATTAAATATATATTACATTTACATTAATATTTTCATAAATATTTTTTTTTTTTTTTTTTTTTTTTTTTTTTATAAAAAAACTT
>NW_021628222.1:145779-168610 GCF_900005855.1 Plasmodium gallinaceum | reverse complement strand
TTTTTTTTTTTTTTTTTTTTTTTTTTTTTGATAAAAATACTTTATTTGCATATTTAAAGAAAGAGTAAAATTCTTCTTCATAATTTTTTTTTTTTTCTTTAAAATATTCTTCTAATTTATTTAATTCATGCATACAATTATTTTTATTAATTTCTTTTTTTGTAGATATGTAGGATATTTCTTCTTCTGTTAATGAATAACCTTTTAAGTATAAAAAAAAAAGAATTTCATTAATACATAAATTTTCATCATTTTCATTTCCCAATTTAAAATTCTTAATTTTTAAAAATAAACTTTCACTTTCATTTTTATTATCCAAATCATTATTATCTTTAATATTTGAAATGTCTTCTTTTCTTATTTTTATTTCTTCTATCGTATTAGTTTCATTATCATATTTATTTTCCTTATGTCTTTTTAATAAATCTTGCTGATATTCTTCTTCTTTTCTTTCATTGTCAGTTATTGATATAATAACATTTGAATTATTTGAATTATTTGAATCATTTGAATCATTTGAATCATTTTCATCGTTTTTAAATGAAGTGAAATTATCTTGAGAAAACTTTCTTTCAATTAAATGTTCAAAATTATGTGATTTATTATCATCAGTTTGATCAGACAGTTCATTATTCTCACTACAACTACTTTCTATTTGATTTATTATATAATTATCATCATAATCACTGTCAACATATTGATAATAACAACAATCAAATAAATTAATTTTTCTTATAATTTTTTTTTTCTTTTTTAATTTAAAATAAGTTCTTTTGAGAATATTTCTTGACTTAAGTAATTCTGAATCTAAAATAGTTACTCTGTAATCTTTTTTATTAATTTTTTCAGTTTGATATTTGATAGAATAAATATATAAATCATCTTTAAAATTATATTTTTTGTATTCATTTAAGCAATTTATTATACATTCTCCAATATAACTACATACAATAAAAATTATATTTTTTTCTTTTTCTTGTAATAATATTTTTTTAAAAATCTATAAAAGTAAAATTTAAACCACCCCCAATCACCCCAAAAAAAAAAAAAAAGATATATATATATATATAAATTATAAAAAGAAAAATTACAACTATATATATAATTATATTAATTACTTTTTTTACTCTAAGAAATGTTTCTATAATATATTCATTTTCCTTTACAATTTTTAAAGTCTTACTATTGTTATCAATAAATGCTGCACTATTTAAAAAATTAATACTTAACTCTTTATCATTAAAAACACTTTTATTGTTATCAAGTCTTTTTTCAACTTTTGTTAAAATATTTGTTTTTTCAAAAATATATTTGGAAGTTAATATATTTATTAATTCACTACTGGAGTAAATAACATAATCTAAATAATTAATAAAAAAAAAAAAAAAGAAAAGCATAAAATTTTACTTTTGATAAATAGACATTTTTTTTTTAAATTAAAAAAAAAAAAAAAAAAAAAAAAAAAACCATCAAAATTTCTCTTTACAAATGAAGTTATTTCTTCAATTAAACATATCCCATATTCTGTTAAAACATATTTTTTTATATCTTTTTTTATATTTCCTATTTCAAAATAACAAAAAATAAAAGAAAATAAAGTTAAAAAAATAAAACTTTTACATGAAGAAATTAAAAGGATTTCTTAATGAAAATTTTAACCATGAATTATAAGTAATATTTTTTTAGTAAAGATATTCATTTGTCTATAACGTTATTAAGGATGTGAAATGTTTCAAAAAATATAAATTTAATTTATATTTAAATATAGAAGTTAAATTATTTAACTTATTTTTATTTTTATTCCTAATTTTAATATCTTTGTAATTTTTTAATATATACTTCAAACTTAGATATCATATAAAATTATTTTTTTTTAAATAATATCATTATTTTAGTTTCTTTTTAAATATTATAATTTATTTTGTATTTAAGACTTAAAAATTATTTATTTGTTATTTTTTTTTTTTTTTTTTTTTTTTTTTTTTCTTCTAATATAATTTAACAGTTATTTCCATTTCAAGGGAATTCTTATTTATATAAAATAGATGATTTTAAAATATTTCACAAATCAAAAATATCCATAGTAAAATAATATAAATTCTATTTAATTTATTTTACTAAATATATAAGAACATTCCTTATTATATGCAAATATTCTCATTCAAAATGAAATTTAGAAATCAAAGAAATTTTTTTATTTTTATTATGTGCAATTTTATTCTTTTTTTTTTTTCCTTTTTTTCCGAAAAATTGTACTCATAACATATTTTCTGTAGCATAATTGTTTTTTTTTTTAAAAGTAATATTAATAATATATTTTATTTTGTTTTATCTTAATTTCTTTTACTTTTTTTTTATTTTAATTTTTTTTTTTCTTATTAAACTTATCCTAAAAGTCATAAATGTATTTTTTCAATTTCAAAAAATAAATAGAATATTCAATAGGTTATATTACATCTTTTTTTGTCAAATATATTTAATTTTTTTTTTTTTTTTTTTCCTTAAAATGTTTAAAAAAAAAATTACACATATAAAAAAAAAAAAAAAAAAAAGATATAAGAATAAATATTCACAAAATAATTTTTAATAAATAGCTTTTTTAAAAATTTTATGATAATCATTATCTTTTTTTTTCTTCCTTTTAAATAAGACTAAGAGTCAAAAATAATAAAAATTTTCAGTGTTGTAAAAAATGAGCATTAGTAATTCTCATTCAAAAAATTTAGGAAAATGTAAAAATATTTTTATATATAATAAAATGATTGAAGAATTAGTTGAAAAAATTATTCTCTTAGCAAATAATTTGTCTTTATTTAGAAAAAAATATAAAAAATATGTTAAAAAAAAAAAAAAAAAAAACAAAATACAGAAAGAAAAAGAAAAAGAAAAAGAAGTGAAACCTAATGAGAAAAATTTATACCTCTTAAATGAATCTAATGATTTTTTTTTAAATTCTAGTTTTTTCAAAACATTCAAGGAATATGAGGAATTAGTGGATAAATTAATTCATTTATGTAATAATCATACTGATATATATATTGAATTTCTATATATTTTATTAATTAATAGTAAACTTTTTAACAATTTTCTTTTTATTTGTACATTTACAAGTGGTGATAAAAATGATACTTTTCTTTTTCTAATTTATAAAAATTTCTTAATTTTAACTGAATATTATTATTATTTCAATAATTTTTCTTACTTTAATGATTTATATTATAAATTAAAAAATATATATATTAAAAAAAATAATAATAAAAAGAACATATTAAATTTAAGGCAGAAAAACATTAGGTTCTCCTTTTTAGATAAAGATAAAAATAACCTATTATACAATACAAATGAAATAAATGGTAATTTAAAAAAAAAAAATTCATAATAAAAATAAAAATTATACTTAAGTATTCTTCATAAAAATTTTAACATATTTCACTTATTTTCAATATAATTTTAATTTCGATTTTTTTTTTTTTTTTTTTTTTTTTTTTGGTNAAAAAAAAAAATTCATAATAAAAATAAAAATTATACTTAAGTATTCTTCATAAAAATTTTAACATATTTCACTTATTTTCAATATAATTTTAATTTCGATTTTTTTTTTTTTTTTTTTTTTTTTTTTTTGTATATGTGTATATATGTGTGTAAATATTTATATAGATATTAGATTATTTAAGAATAAAAGCATAACCTGTTTATATAATTATTCAAGTCATGATAGTGACTTCTTAAATATAGAATATAATAGAAGATATATGCGTAAAAAAACTAATGAAGAAAAAGAAAAATATGATGAAAAAAAAAATAATCATGTAGAAAATAACAACAAATATCTTTTTACAAACTCAGATAAATCAACCTGTAAAAGTAACATAAACTTATCTAATGAAAGTTCTAATAAATGTAATATATATCATATAAAAAAAAAAGAACATATAATAAAAAAAGACAAATTAAAAATAATTCTAAATAAAACCTTTTCTAATTTTTCAGATAATCAAACAAATTTTAAAAATTTAAATAAAAAAATTTATACAAAAAATGGAAATAATTCATATGATTCTACTGATAATAAAAATGCGTATTTTAATCAAAAATTATTATCACATAAAAATTTTAATATAAAAATATTTTATCAATTAAAAAATATGATTAAAACATTCAAAAAATTAAAATATGAACATTTATACATATTATTGTATTTTTCTCTATGTATACTACCATCTCTTTTTCATATATATCTAACACGAATAATGCGTAATCAAAAAAATTATTTTAATATTAGCCATTATTTGATATATTTATCAAAAAAAATAAAATTTTGCACATTAATTTATCTAAAACGTGATAACAATGTGCCAAAAGAAAAAGAAATATATTCATTAAAAAGTGATGAAAAAATAACATTCGAAAAAAAAGGAAAAAATAATCAAATAGATTTTACACATATACTTGATGATTTTCAAACAAAATATATCAATAAAGAATGCCTTTCTAAAGGAAAAAAAAGATATAATGGAATAAATAACAATGAAGCTATTTTAAATATGCAAAAAAATAAAGATCCATTCATAGAAGAATATAAGAATAATTATTATGAAATAGAAAAGAAAAATGATTTGTTAAATGAAAGTAATGAAGAACTATGGCAATTTATTAATAATTTTAAAATTAAAGATAAATTTGATAAACTTATGAGTGTAAATAATTCAAACAAAGATTATACATTAAGTGCAAAAAAGAAATTAAGTCTTTTACATATGTTTCAAATTGAAAATGATTTTAAAGAATTAAATTTCAAAATTATGAAGAACAAAAGTGAAGAAAATTTATTAGAATCAAATATTTTAAATGTGCCTTTAAATATTTCAGATATTTTAAAAGAAAAAAAGATATATAATAATAATATTCAGAAAATAAAAAAGGAAAAATTAAATGAAAGAAAGAAAAAAGAAACAATAAATGATGTCAAAGAGGATTTTATAAAGTTGTTAGAAAATAATTTGAAAATAGAGAAAATTTATTTATATTATAAAAAAATAAATGAAAATGAATTATTAAATTATGTAGGTTTTCATAATTTAATTAAAAGTGTAAGTATTATATGCAATGATGAATTTTGTTCTTTTTATATGAATAATATAGATATAAAAAATTCAGTTGAAAAAAATCATAGTACCCTAAACATTGTTGAAAATACATATAAAATAAACAAAAAAAAGGAAGAATCAGATATAATAGATAGCATTCATATTTCAAGTTTAAATATAGATAGTGCATTAATACATAATGAATATATTAAAAAAAAAATTAAAAAAAATAAATTATATACCTATAAACTATTTAATAACCAAATTGAGACATTATTAAATTCAAGAGAATTGATTGAATTTATAAAGAAACAAAAAGAAGCTAAAAGAAAAAAAGAAAATTTTCAAAAAGACAAAAAAAAAGATAATTTTATTTATTCTCAATACCAGTATAATAACAATTTATTAAATAATGAAAAAAAAAAATATGATGATATATTTAAATTTATTGAAAACAAAAATAATAAATCAGATATATTAGAAAGTGATTATCAATCATATAAAAATAGTGAATCTAGTGATAATTTAACACTATGTAATTATACAAAAAATTATTATTCTAAAAATAATTTTAATATAGATTATTTTGTTTTTTTCATTGTTAATACATTTTATATATTTCTTCATCTTCATAATATTTATTTTTCTTCAACTTATTTGAATATTTTTTTATCTTTTTCTATAAAATTAGTTTATAAATATAGTAACAAATTTGAAAATTTGAAATTATTATTTTATAAAGGAAAATTTTTGAATAAACACACTTTTGATAAAATTGGTTATATACAGAATGAAATAGGTATGTATATTAATATATATAAACATATATATATATATATATATATATATATATAAACCTAATTTATTATGTATATATAAAAATATTATACGTATCTCATTTATAAAATTTTTTTTTTTTTTTTTGATTTGATCAGATTTATCAAAAACAAATGAAGATAATTTAGACAAAAATATATTAGAAACATCTTTAAAACAAAAAAATATAAGAGAAGAAAAGAGTATCATGAGGTTTATAAAAAAAAGTTCAAACTTTAAAATAAAAAAAAGTTATAATAGTGGAAAAAATGAAAATTATAATATTGAGAATTCAACATATAATGATTTAGGAGATGAAAAGATAAAAGAGTTAGGAGAATTATTATTAAAAAAAAAAAAATTTAAAAATAAAAAAAAAATAGAAAATAATATATTTTTCAATAAAAATAATAATGATTTCTTACCAAATACATTTGACTTAATCATTAATACTTTTTTTGACTTATGTATTTCTTTGTGTAGTATTGATTTTAAATATATTAGTTGTAAAAAAAAAAAATTTAATAGAACTTATTTTTGTGACAACATTTTTTTTTATCATCATTTAATAAACAAAAGATATAGTAATGATTCTATGGATAAATTTAATATCTCCAATTATAATAACTCAGTTGAATCCTACTTATTTTATTTTGATGAATTAAGAAATGAAGAAACTTTTACAAGAAAATTTGCAGAAAACAACTATTTTTATAATTATTATAAAGATAATAATAATATGAAAAATAATAACAATAGAAAAAAAAAAAAAAATCTTTTGAATAATCATAAATATATAGAAAGTTTATCTGAACAAAATAATAACCTATCATCAAATAGCTCTTATTTATTTAACGAAGATTATATAAAAAAAAATATTTTTTGTAAAAAAAAAAAAAAAAAAAAAGACACAGAATCAAAGTATGTTGAAGAACTTTTAGGTTTAAAATTTAATGACACTAAAAAGAAACTGTTTAGTAAAACTGTTTTAGAAAATAAGAATGAAAAAATTAGAAAATCGTGTTCTAATCCTACCATTGCTAATATTATTAATGAAGGTTGTAATTATGAAAAAGGAAATTATTTAGAGAATAAAGGTTGTTCTAATTTTATTAAAGATTTAGAACTCTCCAGTAGTAGTGATAAAAGTTTTTTATTTTTAAAAAAAATGAAAAAAAAAATAAAAAATAGAATTTATTTAGATGAAAATAATATAATTAATATTTTAATAAATATTGGTTGCATATTTATGAATAATATAAAATATAATAACGGAATTTTATTAAAATATTTATATAAAATGAATGAATATGATATCTTAAATGATCGAAAACAATTTTATAATTATATGGAAGAAATTTTTTGTCGTAAGGACTTTTTTTTTTCAAATATTTACAATCAATATTTTCTTTCTTTTTTTTTTTTCTTTAAAATACATTATATCTTTTTTTTAATTAAGTATAAATGTGAGAACGAAATTTATTTAAAAGCTTATTGGTTTCTGTATGCTGTTTATAATATTACTCAAAGTTGAAAAATATAAAAAAAAGGGGGGTGGTGGTGGAAAAAATAACAAAAACAAAAGTGTAAAATAAATATAATTTTTCTACTTATTTTATTGTTTTTTTTCTTGTCCTATATTTTTAATATTTTTTAATTTAACATTATTTTGTTATTTATATATCATAAAAATTATCTCTTTTAACTTTTTTTTCTTTTTTCTTATAAAATATTTATTTTAATAACTCTATTGTTTCATTATATTCTTATTCCCAAAACATTTCTTTTTTTTTTTTTTTATAATCTTATTGTTCCTAAATATAAATATGCTTATTTACTTTTTTTTTTTTTTTTTTTTTTTTTTTTTTTTTTTTTTTTTTTCTAATTTTAATAACATTATTATAGATTATATACTTTTTTGTTATTTTTAAAAGGTATTAATTAAATAATTCAATCATATTTTTATATAAATTTTATATTTCAAAAATATATTATAAAATTTATTAATTTATTCAATTATTTTACTTTGTTAATGTTATAATTTTTGTTTAAATTAAAAAAATGTTTACCAACAATCTTTTATTTCATTTTATTTTATTTTATTTTTTTATTTTTTTTTTTTCAATAAAATTAAATACTCTGTTTTTTTTATATAATAAAAATAGTTTATAATATGAAAAGGTAATTTTTGTATAAATAAAGGAAAAAATGTAATGTATATATAATAACATTAATAAATACAAGTAACAATAATACATCTAATAGTAGCAGTAATTATAATTCTACTAATAATGACGATGATAAATGTGTACCATGTATAAAAAAACAATGTTTTTAAATTGTAAAAATGAATTTTTTATTCCGTCTTTTTTTCTTCTTTTATTTTCTATTTTTTAACATAATTTTATCAAAAAGTATTAGAAATACAATTTTATATTTACACAGTCAAAAAAAGTTTTGCTCTAATAAATGTAAGAAAAAATATTATTCTCTCAATAACAATGAAAAAAAAGAAAATAAATTAGAAAATGATAGTTTTCAAGTTAATAAATTTGAAAAAGAAGAAATAAAAATTCATAAAAATCTAAATGTAAATATTTTTAGAAGTGAAAATGAATCATCTGCTTATGATCAAAGCTTATGCATTTATAATTTACTGAAAGATATAGAAATCAAAGATGTTAAAAAAACACCTTCATTTAATGAAAATTTAGCAAATGTAACAATAGAAAAAAACAATAACACAATTAAATTACATCAAAATAAGGATAAAAACTATTTAGAGAATTCTTTAATATATAAAAATACAAATTATAATTTACCTTATATGTTAAATTATTATCCTGATGATATGTTCATATTTAATTTTGATGGAGTTATAAATTTAAATAAACAAGAAAAAATTGTTGTAGCATTTTTAACATTTCTAAAAATTTTTAATCAAGAGTTTTTATTTAATAACAAAAAAATTATTAATTTGCCATTATACGATTTTATAAAACAAAGAAATTATTTAATGAATAAGAATAGTACTACTACTACTACTACTACTACTACTACTACTACTAATAATAATAATAATAATAATAGTAATAATAATAATAATAATAGTACTACTACTTCTAATAATAATAATAATAGTACTACTACTTCTAATAATAATAATAATAGTAGTACTACTTCTATTACTACTACTAATAATAATAATAATAATAATAATGATACATTTATTTTACTAAAACTTATACCTAAATTTATTTATACAAGATTATTATATATATATAAATATATAAAAAATAATGAAGACATTGTAATAGCAATAAAATACATATATGATGAAATAAATGATATATGTATAAAATATAATTATGATATTAATGAATTGATGAATATTTGCAATGAGAAAAATGTTTTAGCTAAAAAGTTAAAAAAAATTAGTGAAAACAAAAATTTCAATAAAAAGTGTACATCTGAAAATAATAAATTAAACAATGATAACATAAACAATAATGGAAGTATTTATAATAATGAAAATTCTAACAATGGTGACAATGTAGATAAAATAGATATATATGAAGTAACAAAAGAACTAACTGAAGGTACTTTTAATCCATATATAATTAATAAATATAAAGATATAGAAAATTTTCCAAATGTATTTCCAAGTTTTAGGGTTGATTTTGAAGATTTTTACATGAATAATACATATTTAAAATTATATGAAAAATATAAAGTAAATATGAATGATATAAAAAACGAATTTAACAATATTCGTAATCTATTAATTAAAAATGATAAAGAGTCTTATGAGAACTTGATGAAATATAGATATGTATGCAATAATTTAGATGAAGAAGAAAGAAAAAATCATGAAACATTTAATTTTTGTTGTATTGATATAATTAATAATAACATAAACATTTTTAAAAAACCTATTTATATCATATCTACTATAGAAAATACCAGCTTTATTAAATATACATTACAATTGTTTGGATTAAATATTTTAAAAAAGGAAGATGAGCATTTATTACGTATTTTTGGTGATGATATAATATATTCAAAGGAAGAAGAAAATAATGAAAACACTATCCTTTTTAACTTAAAAAATTTTATAAAAAAGAAGTATTTTACTGAAAAATCAAAAGAACAAAAAGATGATTATATATATGATTCATATAATTTAGATATAAATTATTTAAAATATTTTAAAAAAACAAAAAAGAAAGATTATTATTTTAATAAAAATTTACATTATATGAATATGCTTAAAAAAAAATGTGATTTAATTAATTTAATTATAGAAAAATATCATGAAGATAATTCTATTCATATAATAGATCATAAATATGATGATCTAAATGCACTTAATAATGATAGTAGATTTAATCAAAAAATAAGGTTATACTTTTGTGAATGGGGATACAATACATATGAAGAAAAATTAAAAGCAATTTTTAATGATAAAATAAAAACGTTTTCTCAAACTTTTAAACTTTTGTTTTTATGTTGCACCTTTCAAAATTCACCAAGAAGAGAACATACACACGGTAAAGGAATTACTCAAGACTTTTATTCAAAATTTATGTATAAATATTGTTTAAAAAATAATATAATTTCTCACACAGATAAATTTAATAATCTAACATAGTTTTTTTTTTAAATGTAAAATTTTTATAGATATTTTCTTTTAGTTACATAAATATATATGTAAAAAGAATTGTTTTATTATAAAAATATCAGATTATAGTATTTAAATATATAAATTTATGAATTTTTATTAAATCTATATTTTATTTAAATAAGTAAAAAGAGTTTTATTTATATATGCATATGTTTTTTTTTTTTTTTTCTTTTCTTTTTAAAAATCATTTATATTTATACTAATTTTGATTGTCTTTGTAATCTATATTAATGCTTACATACTTTATTTTATATCATTATCACTCATATTTGTATTCATAAATTATAATATATTTTTTTAAAATTACATTATAATTAGAAAAAAAGATATAGAAATTTTTATAGAAATGATACTACTTAAACTATGAACTGTACATATATATATATATACATTTATTTATTTATTTATTATTTTATTTAAGACATGAATTAATAACATTTACTTTGATAATATATTAAGATATTACATTTTTTTTTTTTTTTTTTGTTTTATTTATAAAAAAAAAATATATTTTAATTACTTAAGTTTTACTATACTAAAAAAGTTTTTCTACTTTTATGTCATTGCATAAGTGTTATAAAGGCAAACAAAATTTTATAATTTCTATTTTTTTTTTTTTTTTAAAATATGAATAATGTAAAATATATAATATTATATAATAATTTTTGAGAAGAATGTTACTTATAATTTCTCAATAAAATAAGGCTAAACTAAAATAATATAAAACTATTTTTACAGATTTAACTTTTAAATAAATGCATAGAATAATTTATTTAAAAATTTATTAAAAATAATAATATAAAACAAATATGCAATTTGTAATATAATTAAAAAAAAATATATATAATTCTTTATTATATATGTATTATATATCATATATATGTAATATAAAAAATACATGTGTGATATATATGAAATATAAATGTGATACATAAATTATAGATAAAATAAATAAAATATGTAATATATATAATATATATAATATTTATATAATATACAAAACATAAATATAATATATAAAATATATATGTATGTAAACAAATTATAAGATATTTAAAAAAAAAAAAAAAAAAAAAAAAAAAAAAAAAAAGGTTCACATAATTTAAAAGTGAAAAAAATTTCAAGTTGATTTTAAAAAAAAAAAAAAAAAAAAAAGAAAAAAAAGAAAAAGCTATTCTTAATAATAATAAATTTAATAAAAATATATTATATATATAAGATTTTCATCTTATAAATAAATTAAAATTTTTTTTATATGTATTCTATAATTTTCTATTTTATTATTATATATTAGTGTGTGAATCAGAGTTTATTAGTATATTTCTGCGCGTGCATATTATATTCTTTTTTTAAATCAAAAGCATCAACTAAAAATTCATCTAATTGATATAAATGTAAATTAAGATCACCTGCTGATTGTGCAGCATATACATCCCTACCTGAATAATTAACTTCTGATCTTTCAATATTCCAATTTGGATTATCTTTTTTTAGTTGTTTTATTGCTGCTTCAATACGACGAGAAACATAAAACCATGGACCCATATTCATATGTTCTTCTTGAGCCCATATAACATCCCTTAAATTAGGATATGTTTGCAAATCTTTCATGAAACTTTTGAATGGGAATGGAGATAATTGTTCTATTCTTGCGATAGCAACATCTTGAATTCTATTTGTATCTCTATAATTTAATAAATCATAATAAACTTGTCCTGAACATAAAATAATTCTCTTAATATGCTCCTTTTCTTTTAATTTATGTTCCATTTCTTCTGGTAAATATGGTAAAAATTCCGTAGATGTCAAAAAATTTTCTATAGTATCAAATGCCATTCTCATTTTTAACATCCTTTTTGGAGTAATAGCAACTAACGGTTTTCTAAAAGATCTATGCATTTGCCTTCTTAAAGCATGAAAAAAATTAGATGGCTTTGTGCAGTTAATTACTTGCATATTATGTTGTTGAATAATTTTTTGATCTTTTTCTACAGAATATGTAGCTATATCTTCTCTATCATCACATAATTGTAAAAAGCGTTCAACTCGTGCAGAAGAATGTTCTGGTCCTTGTCCGTCATATCCATGTGGTAATAACATAACAATTCCTGACTGTTTATTCCATTTAGTTTCTCCTGATGCAATATAATTGTCAATCATAACTTGTGCTCCGTTTGCAAAATCTCCAAACTGCGCTTCCCATATAACTAAAGCATCTGGATGTTCATAACTATAACCTATTTCGTAACCTAAACATGCATATTCTGAAAGTAAGGAATTATTTACTTCAATAGTATGAGGTGTTTTTAGTGAATCAAATATATTGTATGATTCATATGTAACTTGGTCATGTATTACTGCATGTCTATGAGAAAAAGTTCCTCTCTGAGAATCCTGTCCAGTCAAGCGAGCATGGAAACCATCTGAAAGCAACGTTGCATATGCTAAAAGTTCTGCTGTACCAAAGTCAATATTTTTACCAGTTTCTAAACTACTAATACGACTTTTAAACAATTTTGTTATAATGGGATGAGCATGAAAATTTTTACGTAATGTAAAGATCTGTTTTCCAATATTAACTAAAACGTCTCTTTCAACACCCGTTTTTCTAGATGGTGAAAATTTTTGAGGTGTTACCATATGCTCCCATTGTGGCAAATATTTTTCTTTTGGTGTTGGAACAAAAGATTTAGATTGCTCATATACTTCTTCATAAAAGTTAAAAATTTGTCTTTTATTTTCTTCAAACTCCTCCGCAGTTATTACTTTTTCATCAATTAACTTCTGACTATAAATATCTAATACAGATTTATGTCTTGCAATGATATCGTATAACAATGGATTCGTAAACTTAGGCATATCCAACTCATTATGCCCAAATCTTCTATACCCAATAAGATCAATTATGGTGTCAATGTGAAATTTATTTCTTATATCAAAAGCTAATTCAAAAACATATGTAACTGCTTCAGGATCATCTGCATTAACATGTATGATAGGAGCTTCTATACATTTTGCAATATCAGTGCAATACTTACCAGATCTTCCATCAACTGGATAAGTAGTAAAACCAATTTGATTATTAACAACAATATGTATAGTTCCTCCAACATTATAACTTGGTAATTTTGACATTTGGAAAGTTTCATAAGCAATACCTTGTCCTGCTATAGAAGCATCTCCATGAATAGTAATTGGTAGTACTTTTTTTTTTTCCTTATCATTACAATAATATTGTTGTGCTCTTGCTTGTCCTAGTAAAATAGGATCCACAGATTCTAAGTGAGAAGAATTATCTACAACACCCATATGAATATATCTATTAGAATCCTTATCAAAATGATCAATTTCTACACCTAAATGATATTTTACATCACCTGTATTCCCCCAAATATTGTCACTAAAACCGGTTTTCCCCCTAAATTCTGACATCATTTGTTCCAAAGGTTTATGTAAAACATTAAATAATACGTTTAATCTTCCTCTATGAGACATACCCACTAATACACTGTCAACATTCAACAAAGATGCGCGTTTTACTAATGCTTTCATTCCTGTTATCAATGATTCACATCCATCTACTCCAAATCTTTTAGTTGTTGCAAATTTTGCTGCCATATAATTTTCAAATAAAAACGCTCTTGCTGTGTATTCTAATATTCTTTTTTTCATCTCTACATCATATTGAAATTTAGTATCGTTTTCAATCCTTTTTACAATATAATTTACTATGTTTTCATCTGTTATATGCATATACTCAAATCCAATAGTTCCACAATAAGTTTCTTCCAGTCTGTTTATTAAACTTCTTAAAGTCCATTTTTTTTTATCTCCACTTAAAAAACCTGTAATTGATGGCAAATCAAAAACAAATTCCTTATCTAAATCATCTTTTGTAAACCCAAAATCTTCGTAAGACATTTTTCTTTTATCAGGTGTATATGATACGCTGGTATAAGGAGGATTTTTCGGAAGTGGTAAAGGATTTATATTAGCATATAAATGCCCTTTTTTCTGATACCATCTTATGAGTTGAACAATTCGTGCTAAATCATATATATTCTGTGTTTTACCCTTTTCTAACATTTCTTGATTTACATATGTGATTCTAAGAGTGTTCTTTTTTAATATTTCGTCCATTATTTTATTATTTCTTTCATCACCTACATTCACTACTCTCACTTTATTTGACGAATCATTTCCTGCATATTCTGTTGTCATAGAAAAATAAGAATCCCATGATTTGTGCAAAGAATTTCTAAAAACATAAAAAAGTTAAAATACAAATTTATATTTTCATATATATATATATATATATATATATATATATATATATATATATAACATAAGAAAAAAATGATAAATAAATATATAAATAGGAAAGTTACTAAAAAATAACAAATAAATCAATATAATTTATAATGAATCCTTACTTGTCTTTTCTCCATATCTTATAAGCACTTTCTATATATGCAGCCATACTAGGGTTAATATTATCATTGTAATAACAACTACTCAAATGAAATAATCTTTTAGTATAATTCGCTTTTTTCCTTACTAAATTATTCTGAAGTAACATTTTTCTCATTTTTTAAATATGTACTTGATTTTTATTTATTTAAAAGTAGTTAAAAAAAATTAAGTTATTATATTACTACGCAGTTATGTACACATATAAATACATATATTTGTATATATACTATATAATCATATATATACTTCCATATTAAAAATCGATTATTTTATTCATTTTTCTATATAATTTAACTGTAATTTAAAGAGTAAAAAAAAAAAAAAAAGAACATGAATACATTTTTTTCTTTTTTTTATTTTTAAATTAGTCTAAAATGAATTTAATTTGCATAGTTATATCAAATTTTTTCTCTATTTATAGTTAGATATATATGCAGGAGAAAAAAAATATATTTATTAAAACAAATAAAAAAAAAATATTATAAAGAAATATTTTTTAGTATCTATCTATTTTTATATATATATGTAAGTATTAATGTATATATTTATGTATGTATTTATGTATATAATTTTATATGTAAACATATAAATACTATGTTTAAAATATTTATATTTCAAGAACATTAAAAAATTAATATTATAATTAAAAATAAAAGAATAAAAAAATATGTATTTTTGTTTCACATTTTAAAAAGAAATATTTAAGCTAAAAAAAAAAAAAAAAAAAAAAAATTCATGTTTTTAAATGAAAAGTATTTTTATTTAAAGTATTTTTTTTTAATTTTGTAAACATATTAACCATTAATTTAAATAATATATACAAGAAAAAAGATATGCTTATAAATGCATTTAAAAGCAAAAAAAAAAAAAAAAAATAAAATAAAATAAAAATTTAAAAATACATGTATATTTTATAATAATTTGAATTATAACGTGATAAAAAGTAATAATATATTCAAGAAGCATTAATAAACCCTTAAAAAAAAATATATTTCATAAATAGATATTAAATTTTAAAAAAAAATATATTTAAAGAAGTTAAAAAAGAAAAAAAAAGAAAAAAGAAGAAATAAAATAAAAAATATACACATATTTATTCAATGATTTATATCAATTCAAATAGTTAAGAAATGGAATATATAATAAAACTTAAAATATGTGTAGAAAAAAATATACATGAAAATGGTGTATTTTAAATAAAATAAAATATAGTTATTACTAATATACCTAAAAAATTAAGAATACAAAAAAAAAAAAAAAAAAAAAAAAAATATAAAAAAAAAAATTTTAATATATCATTTATTAAGTTAAAATTAATTAAAAATATTTTTTAAATGAACGAAAAATAAATATGAGAAAATGTAGATATGTAAAATATATTTTATTAAAAGGATAATAAAATTTGTTTTTTGAATATTGATATATATATAGACATTATATTTAATCGAGTATTTATTTAAAATTTCTTTTTATTTAAATTTATACAGTTAAATATAACAATTTTAAGTAAGAATATATATATTCATATTTTTGTTTTTTCTTCTCTCAAAGCTATATTGGCTTTACATTCTCACCATCCCAAATAATAATTTTTCTCCAATTTGTTAACAAAATCATTTTAAGAAACAAATGAAAAATAATAGAAAAATGAAATATTCTGATAGTATAATAATGGGGTATTAGTTTTAATTTTTTACATCTTACAGATGCAGACTGTATTTGAGAACATCTTACACATTGAGGATATAAGCGTTGTTTTGTATCATATAATTTAAACAATTTAAGAAAATATAATTTGAATTTTTTATCTTTATAATATTCAATCATATCTTTAATAACTTGTATTGGAGGTTGATGATCTCCAATGAATTTTTCATGACAAACTACTCCACATGTATGACATCCAGTATGTTTACAAAAATTCCTTAATATATCAATTTCTTTTTTGGTTGCATATTTCATATCCTTTTCAAGACTTTTTTTTGTATCAGAATATACACCAGGCATTTTTACATCACTTGGGGAAAACTTATTATATCTAAAAAAATAAAAGAAATATATGATTTATTAAAATTTATTCAAATGTAATTTATTATTTTGGTTATTTTTTTTTATTTTTATTATTTTGGTTATTTTATTTTAATTTCTATTATTTTTATTATTTTGGTTATTTTTTTTTTTTTTTTTTTTTGTTCATACGTTCCATCAAAGAATTTAAAGAACAAATTTGTTAATACAAAGTAGCGCAAATAATTGAAAGTAAATAAACTCAATTTATTAATTCTTGTAATAACAAAATTTTTTGCACATTGATATAATATTGCATATTTATTTTTTAAATTTGTATGTACTAAATAATCTTCACTATTATATAATAATGTCTTAATTAAACACACATCGTGTTGTTTAAATAGCATTCTAATAATTAAAATTTGAATAATTTCGCTAAAAATATTGATATAATAATTAATTAAATTAAGTTCAAGAAATCCAATAATTCTAGAAATAATTTTTGATCCACTTATATGGAGAACATATGCTTGTGTTTTTTGAGAAAACATATTAAAGTAATGAAATAATAGAAAAGAAGAACACAACTGAATAAAATAAACCACTAAAAAAAAAAAAAAAAAAAAAAAATTAAAAAATAAGATATAGAATAGAAATTCTTAAAGATCAAATAAATTATATATTCTTCCTTTTTATATTTATTTATATACATATTTAAAAAATTTTTTTTATTGAGTTTTTTCATGAATGATTTTACCAAGAAATCTTAGAAGAATTGTCTGAAAAAAACCTAGTATACTTCTTGTATAATTATATCTCAAATATGTATATTTTAATAAATTAAATCCGTTTAGCAATAGTGTAGTTTTATTTAAAAGGAATATTCTTAAAGTTTTCATGGATAAAATTTCATAAATGTTTGACTTCGATTTCATAGAAACAAATTTTTTAATAAATCTCGGTGACTCTTTAATAAAATATACTATTTTCTTTCTGTTTATTTTGTTATTCTTTACATTTTCAAAAGCTTTACAACTATGAAATATTAAATTTACTTCATTTTTATAAAAACATTCATTACATACTCTTTTTCTCATGTGATTTCCTTTGCTAAATAAGACATTTAAGGGTATGTTGAAATTTTCATCATTTTTAAAACTCGATTTTACAAAAAATAAATTTATAAAAAATAAAATTAATGTAAATAAAAATAATTTGAAAATTTTCATTTTAAGAGGTTTTTGTTTTGTTTTTATAATGTTCTAAAAAATAAATATCCTGGTTTAATAATATATTTTTTTTTTTCTTCAAATACTTGTCTTTTTTTTTTTTTTTTTTTTTTTTTTTTTTTTTTTCTGGTGCAAAAAAAAGTGAGAAAAAGTTAATATAAATTGAAATAAAATAAAAGATAATATGATAACATAAAGTTAAACTAAAAAGAGTAATATAAAAAAAATTATAGAAAAATAAAGAATGTTTAATTATCCAAAAAATATATTCTAAATAAAAATATCCTATATAATTCATTCAAAAAAATAATAAAAATTAAACAAAAATATTTAAAAAAAAATACAAATAACAAAATAAAAATTTAATTATGTACATATATATATATTTTACGAAAAAAGGAAAAAATAGAAAAAATATTTTCACTGGATAATACAGATTAAAACTAGTATTTTCATAAAATAACATTAAATAAGAAAATTTAAACAATAATTTAACATATTGTTAGATTGATAATTTGCGTATTCTTAAAAAAAAATAAAATAAAAAAAAAATATACATATTATTTTTAAAAAATGACATATGCATACGATACATATTTTTAATGAAAGCTTAATCCTAATGTTAAAAATATTTTTATTGAACATTTAAAATTGCAAAAAAAAACAAAATAATATATTATTGTATATATATATATATATGTGTGTATGTATTTTTAAAATAAAAATACATTACAATTATTATTAAGAAAATAGGATATTTTATAATTTTTTTTTTTAAGTCAAATTTCATTACATTGTTCTTTATGTAAAAAAAGAAATAGGAAATAACAAAGAATACTCAAAAATTCATAAACATAATTTTAAAATTTCATTATTTTTCTTAATAAAAAAAAAAAAAATCTTTGAATTTTCCTTATAAAAGTTCTTTTTTAAAACTTAGCCTATTAAAAATTAAATATACTAGTTTTTTTTCTGAGCTAAATGATTAAATTATACATAAAAAATTATTCCTTTGTTTTAATTTTTTTTTTTTTTTTATATATATTTTAAATTGTTAAAAAAGATTAGAATTAGTCTATAATTAACATATTCAGTTTATATACATTTATAACAAATACATATATGATATAAAAAATTATGAACTTTAAAAAAAAAAAAAAAAAAAAAATATTATAAGAAACAAGTAAAAATAGTACATAAAAAAATGGGGGATATGAATAAAAAACATATTTTTTAGGAATATTTTTAATAATTTTTTTTTCTTCACAAATACTTTTCAAAAAAATATTTAAACTCATATATTGTAAAATAAAAAGGTATAATTCTTTTTTTGATCTTTTATTTTTATCTCTCTTTAGTACCTATTTCTTTTCTCACTTTTTGTTTATTTAATCAATTTACTATATATATGCATAAGGATGTAAAATTGCTAATCATCATTTTTTTGACGTTGAAATGTTTAAGAAAAAGAAGGCGTAAGAATCCAACATAAAAAAATTTGAGAAAATGAAAAAATATGAATTAAAATATTTATTCTCTTAATATTATAATTATTCAATAAATTTGAATTATCATGGATATACAAATGAATAGATTTAAAAATTTGTATCATTTGTACACTCACGGTTATATAAAAATAAAATTGAGTAAATCTATATGTTAAACTGTCATTCAAAAATAAAATAATATTATATATGCTAAAATTCAAAGTGAAATTATTATTTAAATTTTTAAATACATTATGTGAATTACTTGGTATGGATATTTTATTTGACTGTATTTTGTTGGTATTTTCATTATCTATACCAACAACAGATACATATATAAAATAAGTAAAATAGAAAAATATTTTTGTAATAATTAATGCACACATTATAACAAATTTGTAAGAAATAAAAGATAAAATGTGTAAAAAGGATAAGTTTATATCTCGACATACTAAAAGAAATAAAAATTTGATTATAATTGTTTCTAATAATATTAATATAAATACATATGAAGAAATATTAAATAAGTTGTCTGGTTTAAATATGAAGTTATTTTTTTGAGCTGTTACCGTTAAGGTATATAATAAAATATATGTGATAATTGACATTAAAGGGATATATAAATCAGCTTTAAATATACCAAAATTACTATAATCTACATAATTAATATCATTAGAATTATGTCTTATCATCATATTTATATTATTCATTTTCTTATCATTAAAATAAAATGCTTTATTTTCTGAATTCAATTCATTTTCGTTTTTTTTAATCATTATATCTTGATTTTTTAGTTTTAATTCATTATTATGTTTATTTAAATTAAATGCTGAATCAAAATTCTTATCTTTTTGAATTAACTCCATTTTCTTTTTTAGATGAGCATATACATAATATGTTCTAGATTCACATATAGCCTTACGTATATATATATATGGTATAAGAATAAATATAATTTTATTAATTACATAAGAATGTGTTACATCAAAGTATTGACGTAATAAAGATAATTTATTAAATAGAAAACTAGATTCATTTATTTCAATTTTTTTTTCTATTTCATTTATAACCATATTAGCAACTTTCTGTTTTACTAAATTATTTATTTCGTTTTTATTTTCTACATTATTTGTTAAGGTATCAAAAAAGTTTTGCATAATACCTTTATATTCTCCTTTATGACTACTATTATTAAAATAGTTATTATTTATATCATCATTTTTAAAAGGTTGTGAATTATTATGTAGTTTATTTATGTCATTTGTTTGTTTTAAATTATTCATAAATTGTAAATTATTTTCTTCAAAAGTATTTTTCTTTAATTCATCATTTAATGTCTCATTGGTATAATGTTTTTCATTTATTCTATCTAATTTATTATATGTATTTTTATTAAATCTAAAATTGCTATTATTATATTGATAATTATTATTATCATTATTTGTGTTTCTACTATTTAAAATTAAATTACTGTTATTAATTATATTATTTGTATTATTTAAATAATTAAAATTTTTATTATTCATTTCAGTATTATGATTTATATTATTAGAAAAATTATACACTTCTTTTTTTCTTTTATTATCAAAAATTGGGTGTGAATTGACATAATGAGATGGTGCACTTATATTATTTTTAATGTTATCATCAAAATTATTAAAATTCCTAACATAATAATTTCCTGATTTTAAATTATAATTATCTAAATTCATATGATCATTTTTCATGTTTGTATAAATATTATTATTATTAATACAACTTTCTATATAATTTTCATTTGGTACATCTATGTTTGTTTTATTAATTGTATTTATCTGATTATTTTTAATATAACTAATATTTTCCCACTGCTCATTTTTTTTTTGATTAGCATTATTTGCTTTTCTTCTATCATGAATATTGTAATCTATATAATTATTATTGTAATTCATTATTAACAAATATAAGTTAATAAAAAAAAAAATTAAAATGATAAATTAATTTGCATATGATCTTTTAATTAAAAATAAATTGTAATAATTAGAAATAATTATAAAAATAAACCAAAGAGTTTATTTCTTTGTTTCAACAAAAAAAAAAAAAAAAAAAAATATAATATTGAAAATATAATTTTGAACGAATATCTTAATTTTAACAGTATATATGAAAATAAATAAACTTATATATATATATATATATATATATATATATATTAATTTTAAAAATTAAAATAGCTTAAATAATATATAAATAACTTTTATTATGTAAATATTAATTATAAATTTTTTTTTTAAAAATTAACATAATTAAACATGCACATATATATATATAACATTTTTCTTCTAAATTTTCATTAAGTAATGTTAATAATTAGGATACTATACAAATTTAAATTATGCCAACTATGATAATAAATATAATAACTAGTAATAAAAGTAAAATAATAATATTTATGAAAATAATACTGTTACGTTCTTTTCTTCATGTAAATAGTTTTTAAATACAATTATTACATCAAAAAAAAAAAAAAAAAATTTTACTAAAAATCTTTTTTTTATTTTACACATTTAAATAAATAAATATTTACTTAATTTTTAACTTTTTATTTCTTTATTATTTTTTTTTTTTTTTTTATTCTTTTTTTTCTAATTAATTTTTTATATTATTTCACATAATTTCTTAGATTTTATTACTAATATATTTTCTTTTTATTTATTGTTGTCTTTATGCATTTTGTTCCACATATATTTCATTAACTTTTCTAAATTTTTATTATATTTTATTTTATTTTTTTTATCTATGTAAATATGTTACAAGTAAAAATATTTAGATTTTATCACATTTCGTAAAAATATATCTTCACAAAAATTTATCAAAAAAAAAAAATTTCAAACTAAAAGCACATTTTTTTTAAAAAAACATTTAAAATTAAAATATATATTAACGGTTTATTTAATTTATTCAAAGAAAATTTTGAGAAAGATTTTTTATATAAAATAGTATACAATTACAAAAAAAAAAAAAAAAAAAAAAAAAAAAAAAAATTTATTTTTTAATTTTTTAAAA